>NC_135746.1:10020000-10100000 GCF_041903045.1 Epinephelus lanceolatus | reverse complement strand
TCTCACTAGAGCGACGTATCAGGTAGTGACAGCAACACTGCCCCCACGGTTCCCGGTGGTACTGCTCCGTTTGGCCCGTATCCGTAAGCTTTATGGAAACGTGCAGAAATACGGACGAAATTAACGCGGAGCACGGACAGAAGGCTCCATCCATATCCGGATCCGTATTTAACGTTGAGCATAAATGGGCCTTTATGTAGTCTCAAGTGTTATGTAGTCGAGTGTGGCTTGATGAGGCTGGCTGCTAGCGTTAGCATCAGACACTGAGCTAGCTCAGACCTCTGGGTTTGCTGCTAAATGCTTAGTGTTGAGATGATATTTTAGGCTGAAGTTCTCCGATGGTACGGAAATTTCTCACTGCAGAAGCTGCAGAGAACACTGCTCCTATCAACAGTTCCATCTGGGCGCTTTTTACCTGTAAATGTTCCATTCACGGGGCCGAGCAGCGCCGTCTCATCTGCCTCCATCATGTGACAAAGTGGGTCAAAGGGCACCACAGAACGCAATTAATCAGCGTTCATTTTTTTAATGCATTATTTTTCTGTGATTGATTAATCAAAATGAACGTGTTACTTTGACAGCCCTGGTGGAAATTAATTTTTTTGTTTACATTTTAATTTTCACATATCATTGTTGTGGGCCTAAAGTGATTCTTACATTTTCCAGTTGTAAAAATGTGCAGCCTATACTCTCAAAAATAAGTTTAAACATTCCACCAACTAAGATGTGCACCATACATCTATCACCTGGTGCCTTTTCCTAAATTTTGGTGAACCCATAAACTGTATAAAAACTGGACATAGCTACCATGACGTCACCTATTGGGTTGTGGACTACTATTTTGAAGCCTCGTGTTCAGCATTTTGGCCATCACCATCTTGGCATTTTTTTTCGAGCCAGAAGTGACCACATTTGGGCGAGAGGGAGTGAGGGGTTGATCTATGCTTGAATAAAATGTGAACGGATGAGTTATATACAAATGTTGTCACCAATGTTGAACTTAGCTATAGAGACCAAAACTGTTTTTTGTACCAGGCTGTAAACATGTTTATTTCTACATTGTAACATGGAGGTCTGTGGAGTTTGACTCGCTCTTGGAGCCAGCCTCAAGTGGACATTAGAGGAACTGCAGGTTTTGGCACTCCCACTTCATTTTTCAGCCTCAGAGGTTGCTGCTTCATTGCAAGCTGCACCAATGGTACCAAATGGTGAACACTTCCAGTCTCCTAAGTGGGTGCGGTCGTCTCTCTCCTGCTTCCCCCCGCCTCATTTGGAAGTGTAGTAACTGATGTGTGGATGGATTAAATCAGATTCAGAACAACAGAACACAACATACAAAGTAAATTTAACATTTGTCCCTTATTTTGCCGCATGTTTTTATCTGCTAGCGTCATGTCTGATATCAACCGAGCGTAAGATCACGTCAGATCTTGTGATGTAATACGCAAACTGGAAAAAGGTAGTGATAATGACAGTAATGTTGATTGGCTAATTTAGACTTAATAAGCTGTGTTACCTTTATTATAAGGCACAAATACGTATCACAGCTCAGGACAGATAAAAAGATAGGCCAAAAATGGTCCTTTTGATTGTAAAGTTTGCTGACCCCTGGGCTGACAGGTAACCATGACAACTGAAAAATATGGGACAAAAGGGAAATAAAAAACAAAACATACGTATACTATAATAAAACATTTTTTTTCAAGTCACAAATAGAAAATAACCTGGAAAAAAAGATGCAGACAGAAAAAAGTTTAGCTTATTTTTCTAAAAATATTTTTTCTTGTGTTTCATGTTTCAATGTCTTTCCGACAAATAAAAACACACAGTGTCACTATAGGCCATTTATATCATTAGCCCCATTCAAACTGTTAAAATGTCCTTCAGCACAACACGATTTTCCATCCACATTATTCTCACATTATTATTTTATTTTGAAGGTCCAGTCCTGGAGCTTCCGGTGTGACCTGCACTAACTATGTCTTGCTTCATACAGGTTTGGCAGCCAACTTTGTGCTGGCTCACAGCGGCCGTGCGCCCTGCGAACAAGGGGACCAGCTCTGTGCGTAAAAGCGCAGCCTTGGCTCAGAGAGAGGCAATGACGTCACAAACATGACCGACAGATCTGATCTGAGGTCAGCTGATACTAACTGTTTTGGTGCCAGATATGTCAGGAAAAGAAGAAAGTCACAGCATCAGTGTTACAGATGTCTTTATCAGTTTTTTTCTGTTTAATTAATTTGTGCTAAATCAGCTGGAGATGATTGAAGAGAACACTGAGCCCGAAATGATCCTGATCCTTATTTAGTTCTGAGCTTCATGAATGTTTCTGCAGGATATTTGCTCTCCATTTTTACAGCACAATCTGTGATCTAAACGGGTCGCAGATTCATTGTAAAAATTGTCACGCTGAGATAAAATGCCAGTAGTACTTTAGTCCTCCTTCATGCTACATAAAGTTCACCCAGTGCCTCCCACTTGTCGTCAGGTGTCTGACACTGACACCACTGACAAAGCGGCGTTATTTGATGACTTAGGACTGAAAACTTTCTGAAGATCAGTTATAAAAAACTTTGTCAGACATAAAATAATTTAAGCGCCTCCATCTGTAAAAGCAAATCAGCAGCTCTCCAGTGAATAGCCACGTCCTTTTCAATCATACACCTGTATAACAAACTGTGGAACATAATATCACTCCCACATCTGACATCAGGTGTTTAAATACAGAAACGAACACTCGACTCAACTTTAATTATTAACATTCTCTGTCAGAGATACAGCAGTTGGTTGAAGGACAGATTGGGTTTTTAAAGTTAAGAACTTCATGGTCAAATTCATCGTTCACTACGAGGAAACACTGCCATCTGTGAACAACACACACACACACACAATTGAGTTGGTTTGTGCTCACTGACGCTCCAGATGGCAACCTTAATCTTCAAACGTCAGGGTGAAAGTTAAAAAAGAGTAAAGAAGGAAAAAGTAAAAGCTCATGAATCACGTGATGAATCATAACTTTTTGGAGTCCACTCTGTCGTATCTTTGCCAAACTACCAGACTAAATCTCTTTTAATTCAGGCGAGTGTTAGTCACCAAAAAGCACTTCTGAGAAATGGGCTGACCCCAGAGCTGTTAGAGCTGTTCATCGTGTGACTTTATCCCTGAACCTGCCACCTTCTCCCCGCAGCGTTACTTTAAGTGCATTCATCTCATATTCTAATGGAGCAACTGACTCTGATGATCAGGGCGGAGTTCTCACAACCAAACCAACACAAGATATGTGGTTTTACATGAAAAAGAACAGATTCCTGGACACACAGCTGATCTTTGCTGCTGGCTTTCCCTCCTTTGTATCCCCCTGTTAGAGATGGAAACACAAAGTGAAGCGCTGGGCTTTCTGAAAGAAGAAATCATGCAGGTGTTAGCAGAAGATAAGCCCATCTGTGGATTTTATCCCACTCTGCTGTGGATTTCCTGCCTTTCGTGGACTCCCAGATGTGTTAAATCTCACTCCTCGCCTACCTGCAGCTCTTTAATCCCAATCACTGACGGTTGTGTGCGAAAATCTTGAAAACGCATCTCAGGCTTTTTGCAGATTGTGTCGGGGAGGTGTATCTGAAGTGAAGCGCAGAAATCATAAAGACTGAGAGAGATCAATGTTCCCTCTGATCGTGTGTGAATCTGCGACTAGTCATTACCCATATTCCCGTCAGTTTTCACTTCCTGCTTCACTCGCTTTATCGCAGGTTTGAAAAGTTTTGATGGTCGTTTGTATTTAATGCAGAAAAACATGATAAAATAATGTTGATGTGAAGCCGTCAATGTGTGATTGTCACATCATTTATGACACTTTACTACAAATCATGAACAAAACAGCTCCATCGCAGAGAAACTTTTCCTTTACTCCACCTGGAGAACCACCAGATTTGGCAACACAGCTGCCAGAGTAATGTTAAAGGATCAGGAGTGTCTTATAAAACAAAGTACAGACTCACACAGCAGTAATCTCTCTACAGCCATCTACATCATGTGGGAAACACTGGGCGGAAACCCACGCTGACACGGAGAGAACATGTCGGAGCACCTGGAGGAAACCCACGCTGACATGGAGAGAACATGTGGGAGCACCTGGAGGAAACCCACGCTGACATGGGGAGAACATGTGGGAGCACCTGGAGGAAACCCACGCTGACATGGGGAGAACATGTGGGAGCACCTGGAGGAAACCCACGCTGACATGGAGAGAACATGTGGGAGCACCTGGAGGAAACCCACGCTGACATGGGGAGAACATGTGGGAGCACCTGGAGGAAACCCACGCTGACATGGAGAGAACATGTGGGAGCACCTGGAGGAAACCCACGCTGACATGGGGAGAACATGTGGGAGCACCTGGAGGAAACCCACACTGACATGGAGAAAACATGTCGGAGCACCTGGAGGAAGCCCACGCTGACACGGGGAGAACATGTCGGAGCACATGTACAAATGTAACATACCCATGGTTTGCAGGAATGTACAACACCTACATTTTCTCTGGCGGGTAAATTGAGCACATTAATTTCACAACATGCCATTAGAGGAAGCTATTTTAAATCCATGTCATGCATAAAAATGAACCAGCCCCATCTCTCTCTCTCTCTTACACACACACACACACACACACACACACTAAGTCACTCACATGTTATTAATTCATTATGTAAATGTGAATCAGTTTGGACAGCACTCATTTATTCTCTTCCAGCCCTCAGCACTGTCTCCCATCACTCCCAGTATCTCTCTGCCAATCTCCCACTTTCTCTCTCCTATTATCTCATTATGTTCACTGTCCCATCTGTTTTCCCTCCCTCCATCTCATCTCCTGCTCCCCTCCTCCCCCACCTCACACATGGCCAAAAGTTTGTGGACACCTGAATAAGGCAGACAGCGGAGCATCACTGAGGTCCAGCACTGGTGTCTGTGGGCAGGTCCGACTTGTGTTGGAGGCAAAGAGAGGTCAGACCAGTTGAGTTCTTCGGCACCAAACTAGGAAAACATTACTTTATGGAGCTGGTTTTATGTCACGTTAAAACAGGAAAGGGACAAACACAATATTTCACTTTATTCCAACAGAGGAGTCTACACCAGAGATACTGAACCTGCTTTCTCCAGGGGCCACTTTTGCAAAATGACAGGAGGTCAGGGACCAGTCAGCGGCGCTGCACATGTACTCAGGGGTGCTTCTAGGATTTGAGGACATTTGGAGCTTCGCCTGGATGTCTATTTTGATGATTATCCATCCCAGCTAATCTTGATGCTTTGTTACGCACTCTGGCACCTTTAGATGCTTTCAAACCAGTAGCTTGCTGCCTGCTGTCATTTCAGTGGAAGGAAGGCAGCAGAGGGGAAGCCGTTTCAAACATGGCGGTAAGGGTGAGGCAGTTGCCGCCCACTTGAACAGCACAGATTTTGTCCCTCCAACAACAAAGACATGCAGTTATGTTTTGCCAACACACACATTCTGTTGGATTTAGGCAACAAAAAAACAACGTTTGGCTTTACAATCTTACAGGAAGTGAACACCGGATAAAGTCGATTGTTGTCGGACCCATCTGCCACCTCTCCTGCTCGCCCTACTCGGACTTCCGCCGCCTTAACATTCGTTGTTGTCGTGCTGTGTTTTCCCCTGACAGCAATCGGTCACGTATCATGCTGACGTGAACCTTTTTTTTGTTGGTGTCTGATGCTGCAAGTCACTGACCAAACGCTGGTTTTCGATGACTTCATAGTGAGACCAAGGCCTCTAGTTTCGCAGACCAGGCGAGGCGGAGGCACCTGCACTTCGCCAACTGGGTGTGGCCAGGCGGATTTTGCCAGTTTGGCACACTGCGCGCTGGCGCAGCTACTCCTCTTTCCCACCTCTGTCCCTCCTACCTGCGCAAGTCGGAAAGAGGGAGGAGAGAAGGCGTGGAGTGGGTTTTACACACATCACACCAATCAAATGAGCCCCTCTCCTCGCCCTTAAATGCACCGTGCCAAGACGTAATGAGAGTTTACTCAATTCACCATGGCAGAAGAGAGCAGCAGCGTCAGACGGCCAAACTTCTCCCAGGAGGAAACTGATGTTTTGGTCCGGGAGTAATAGTAGGTAAGTAGGTAAGTAATAGTTTGCTCTGGCATTGCGGAGGCCCCTCTTATAAGTTTTGAGACTGTCTGCCCAGATTAAACAAGATTCTTCCAGTTTGGTTAATCGCCAATTCCTTTCAAATTTTCGCGATATTTGTTTTAACTTACGGGTTTGAGAGTTATACCAAGGACAGAGTCGAGTGTTGTTCACAGCGAGCCTACAGCGCTATCGACAAAATGATCAAAGTAGGTACAGGAAACCTCTGTTACTGAAGGACTTGGTATTGAATTTAACGACGGAGTAATCTTTTCCTTAAATTTTGCGACAGCACTATCTGATAAACATCTAGTATAGTAACTGTTGCTGAGTGGCGTGTAATCGAGTAAAAAGAAATCAAAAGTAATCAAGTAATGATCCGATAGTGAGGGATTCTGTGGAAAGACTGTTAGGTTATCAATTTCAATTCCATACGTCAGAACTAGATCGAGGGTATGGTTAAAACAATGAGTGGGTTCATGTACACCCTGACTGAAGCCAATGGAGTCTATTAATGAGATAAACGCGGTAGCCAGGGAGTCATTATCAACGTCGACATGAATGTTAAAATCGCCTACAATAATAACTTTATCTGATTTAAGAAATAAACTGGATAAAAACTCTGAGAATTCAGATACAAATTCAGAATACGGGCCAGGAGCACGGTACACTATAACAAATAAAAGTGGCTGCGAGGTTTTCCAGGTCGGATGTAAAACACTAAGAACGAGGCTTTCAAATGAATTATAGTCTAGTTTAGGTTTAGGGCTGATTAACAGACTAGAGTTAAAAATGGCTGCAACTCCCCCTCCTCTGCCGCTGCCTCGAGGAATGTGGGTATTATTATGACTGGGAGGAGTGGACTCATTTAGACTAACATATTCATCTTGACACAGCCAGGTTTCAGTGAGACTGAGTAAATCAATATGATTATCTGATATTAATTTGTTTACTAACACTGCTTTAGACGATAGAGACCTGATATTTAACAGTCCGCATTTAATTCTCCTGTTTTGTCTTTCTGTCACAGAAGAGGTTTTAATTTTTATGAGGTTGTTATGCACAACTCCTCTTTGTTTAATTTTAGATTTAAATAATGTAGGTGGTCGGGGGACACACACCGTTTGTATAAAACTATGAAAACTATGGCTGGGTAACTGAACTAGAAGCTCAGAGAGGCGTATAGGACTGCGTCTCCGAGTCCTGATCTCAACTCTGGGTTGTCAGGGATTTAAATTACTAATAAAATTTGCCAGGGTTCTAGAAATGAGAGCAGCTCCATCCAAAGTGGGATGAATGCTGTCTCTCCTAATAAGACCAGGTTTTCCCCAGAAAGTTTGCCAATTATTAACGAAACCCACATCGTTTGCTGGACACCACCTGGACAGTCAGCGATTAAATGATGACATGTGGCTAAACATGTCATCACTGGTCAGCTGGAATAAAAGCAGCTAAATGTTGTAAGTAAAACTGATTTAAATAATGCTTTTTGCAGACACAGGTCACAAAGTGCTTCACAAGCGTGTCACACAACAAGACAGAAATGAAATCATAAAGACAAAGTGACTCTGTGAGCCACATAGTGAAAAGTGCACACACACAAAGAAGAATTTGCACAACAGCAATACAAAAATATTGAAGAAGTCCAGCTCTGATGCAGACAAGTTTTCCAACATATGTCCAACATATGTGTGTCTTTAGCTGGCTTTTAAAAGAAACCACAGAGCAGCAGAAGGTGAAGGAGCAGGCAGTGTTCCAAAATGTGCTATGGCCACACAAGCTCCATCACCACGTGTCTGAAGGCGAGTGTGAGGGACAGACAACAAATGTGGAGTATTTAATCGAAGAGAGTGCGCTGAAGAATACGGGTGAAGTAGTAGGAAGTAGTAGGAAGCCAGTGAATGTATCATTGATCTAAACCAAATCATGGAGTGTCCACATACTTTTGGCCACACAATGCATCACCCTCTTTCTCTCTGATTTATTTTCCATCTTTGTTTTCTTTCCTCATCCTGTTGCTCTCTTTGTCTGACATTTCATTTTCTCCATCACTTAAATATCCCTCTCCTCTATCTATCTATCTATCTATCTATCTATCTACCTATCTACAGTATTCTTTCTCGGTCCTCCCTCACTCCTGCTCTCTTCCTCTCTCTTCACACACACACACACACACACACACACACACACACACACACACACACACACACACGCAGAGAGAGGGAGAGTCTCTGTGTTTCTGGTGTCAAAGGAGACCCTCCTTCTCTTTACGAGCGTCAGTCGCCTCTCACCCCTTCACTCAGTCACTCCTTCACTCAGTCAGAGAGAGGAGCAGATCTCAGTCAGACATTCAGCTGGCTGCAAAACTTTTTCTCTGTCTCATCAGGTGGTGTCGGAGTAAATAAACCCGCTGTCACTGCGTCTTTACGCGCGGAGCTTCCTGTTGCGCGCCCGGTCCTGTTCCCTCCTCGCCGGAGCGCTCCTCTCTGGATTTTTCCGCCCCGGCGATGGAGGACGACTTCCTCTCCCACTTACCCCCATCCCTGCCGGGAGACTCCGAGTCTCTGAGCCCAAACTCCACGGAGGAGCCCGGCTGGTGGGCGTCCTCTGACGGCGGGGAGACGGTCCACTTCGCCGTGCGCTGCGTCATGACCTCGGTCTACATCCTGATCATCACCGTGGGGCTGCTGGGCAACATCACCCTGGTGAAGATCTTCATCACCAACAGCGCCATGCGGAGCGTGCCCAACATCTTCATCTCCAGCCTGGCGGCGGGAGACCTGCTGCTGCTGGTCACCTGCGTGCCGGTGGATGCCTTCCGCTACTTCTCCGAGGAGTGGGTGTTCGGCGAGGCGGCGTGCAAACTCATCCCCGTCATCCAGCTCACATCGGTCGGCGTGTCCGTGTTCACGCTCACGGCGCTCAGCGCGGACAGGTAGGACGAGCGGATAAGATTCTTATTTTCTATCCTGAATTCATAAATGACTTTAATACATGTTTCATAATTTCCAATAATAGTCCAGAGGTGGTTCCCCGTTAAAACCAATGACATCCTGATGATATTCCCACGAGGAGATTGGGGTATTTTGTTTGGCCATTCAGTGATGATCAGTCCTTAAAACATTCTGTTATTATAATTATTATATTTAATGTCTAAAGTGCTCAAAATTGACCACTACATGGACCTTGAATGTCTGTGTGACATATTGATTATCAGCAGGTCTTTTATTAACAGAGTATTTTTACACTGATGTGTCACTTTACTTCAAAACATCTGAAAACCTCCACAGATCCCAGATCATTCCTCCTGTGACGTTTAAAGACACTTTATTTCTCTTATTTTATTTATACAGAAAAGGAATTAAAAGTAACATTAGGTGTTATGTGAAGTGATGAAGATGAGAGATGAGATTTGAATCAGTCTGCAGGTGTGTCCTTCCATCAGATAATGTTCATGTGCATGTTTGGAATGTGTAACAGAGGGCGTTGCTCTGGTGCAGTTCGGGATCTCCTTCCAGATTTAAGCATCAGCGTGAAAAAATGTTTACTGAAGCCGCAGAGAGGTCACTAGGTAGCGTTGGATAAAGAGAGCGAGCCGGTGGGTTGCTACTGCTGGGATGCAGTGCGGGACTTGATCAGTCCTCGATGGGGGTCTGATGTTGGAAGACAGTAATCCCGCCATGATCCCAGGAACATCCCTGATGATGCACCCCAAAGCATCCTAGAGATGTATCTTGAAACCTTTTTGTGAGCTGTGCAGGGATAAGTACCTGTGAGCTGATGTGGTGATGCGTTCCTGTCTTGTGTTGTGACTTGGAAGTGGAGCAATGAGTGTAGGAGTTTGGGATCTGAAAGTGAAGTGTCCAGTCAATCTGTGTTTGACTCGGGGGAAATTCCAACAGGAATCATTCAGGATTTTATGCCACCCTTTGGGACGTCCAGATAAGATATTAAAAGTCTACCGCAAGTGGACCAAGGTAAATTTAGGGGCTGAAATTTGGGGTCATCGTGTCACATCGTCACACAAAGACAGGCGAATCTCTGCTGTTGAATGATGAGGTCTGTGTCACCGCCAAAAGGACAGTTCTTTGCTTCAGTGTTGTGTCACTGCTGTTTGAACCTTGAATACATCTGCGTCTGTCTGAGAACTATGAATGTCAGACCCTGCTCATCTCAGCTCGTCCCCCAACGGAAACTCCATTTGACAGAAACTCCTGGTCGACGTGAATGAAACCTTTCAGCCAGTCTTTGTGTTCCTCTGTGTGGGCACCATCCATCATAGACAGCTGGCAGCTTCACCAATCACACATGTTCACCACTGATTGCCCATAATGTTTTCAAACGTGATGAATTTCAGTTTCTGCTATTGCACTTAATGTTTTTCCCAACTCCCAGGGTAGTCGGTGGAGGGAGGTCCCTCCATGTAAAACTACATCAAGTCTCTTTCTGGTACATCACCAGGAGGCAAAAACGCCTAAAATGACATACCCAAATTAAAATGACTAGCTTCTGAACCGCTCTGACTACATGTATGCATGAGGTCTTGCCAGAAAGAAAACTCCCTGAAGTTTCTTGTGAAAGTGTCAGAAACACTCTAGGTGATACAGAGACAGAGTAATGGGCCCCTGAAGTCAGTAAAAAATTGAAGATTTTGCCTAAAATGAAATAAAAAATGATTTTCAGGATGAATAACTGTCTGTGGCTTCACCTGAGCAGGTAAATGACACTGTGGGGCTGTAGGCACACTATCAGCGAACATTTGTTTCAAATTTGAAGAAGACTGCTCAAAATATGACCATTCTACAGTGTTTTTTCCATGAAAAGATCCAGGCGGAGCTCCAAATGACAAGTCGGTCACTCTGCTTCAAAACAGTACTATCAGTGATCAAACAACACTCAGCCAGCTTCAAACATTGTACCTTATTGAAATCAGGTGTGATTATGATAGCTGATGTTGTTTATGACACAGAAACACCATAAAATATCACCAAATAAAGCCATATGAAACGTGAAAGTTATGATCCCACTTTCTAGACGGTGTATCTCAGCCAACAATAGTGGTAGGAGTGAGACTCTTACCTTTTATAAAACAGCTACGTGCCTGCTAACAACTCCGCATGAGATCGCGAGTAATCCTTTAACTTTTCCCGTCGAAAATGGCATGACATGACTTGTCACCACTCATCGTGATTTTGGACTTTGTGTGTTTAGGCTGCACTGGTGCGAAATACATAATAAATAAAAGAAAAACAATGTTATTTTTGAAAAGTCGAGAGCTTCCTGAATCCGGCAATACCAAACATCACATGGTTTACTACTGCAGTTTCTCCTGGGTTGGGCTCTCTTTGAGTTAGATTAAGTGGACTAAAATGTTTTTTGGATATTTTAAGCTCTGCTGTAAAGTCCTGCTGCTGGTTCTGTGGTTCTCTTCGTGGTGAGGGAGCAAACTGGGAGACAGGAGGATGATGTTGAGAGGGTGATTGTGTCTCAAACAGAGGAGGTGAGATATGATCTCATCTTTGTTAATGTGGTGTCGGTACATGAGATGAGAGTTGACAAATACTCAAAATATTTGCTGGTTTCTGTGGTGGTTCGTTAAATGTGCAGCAACCTGAATCTTTTCTTCCTCTCCAACAATGTGCCCTCTCCTCTCCGTGCTGCAGGGGAACTGTTCCGCAGTATTGTACTTTAGCACAATCTCAAGGAACTTGTGCTTCACTTGAGTATTTGTATTTGATGCCACTTCATACTCCTGCTCCTCTGTGTTTACTGTATGAAGGAAATATTTTATGTTTTCACTCCGTTTAATATTTCACATTGAAACCATATAATGATCTTATACAATATGATGGTTTGCTGTAGAATAACTCTGAGCAGCTACAATGTAATAAGATCTCATTCATATTTTAAAACATATTTTTTGTAGATTAATTATTAGCTATTAATAATGTGTGTGGTTTGTCTAGTTGTTTCAGTTCAAAGGGCTCTAAAGGGGCACAGAAATACATTAAATATAATAAATTAAGACAATATTAAAATTGTATTAAAAAGACAATAAATAAATAAATTGAGAAAAGGAAGAAGAGAAAAAACATAAAAAGAAAATTAAAAAAAAACAGCAAAAATATAAAAGTGATATGGTTTTAAGCCCTGATTTAAATGATGTGTTCAGGGAGCTCGTTGCACAGGTGGGGAGCAGAGGAGCTATCGTATTGTACAATCAGAAATGTGTGTAGGCATGAAGCCATTTGGTGCTTTATACAAGTCAATGGATTTTAAAATCCAAGTAGTCCGAGAAGGGTGGACAGGGATCCCGGTCTCACTCAGAAGTCGAAATCTGGGTGTGAAACAAGGTGTCCTTTAACGTTGGCATGACACGCAGCCAGTTGTGGTTACAGTTTAACAGCACTTGGCAGCCTCAAGGGACAAGGACAAAAGTTAAGGCGGCCAAAGTCCGACTGAGGCGGGCTGGAATGGTCGTGGATGAGTCCAAAAAGACCGACTTGCACCCAAGAGAGCGGCGTTTGTGTCCCGTAAGATTCTAAAGCCAAGCTCTGTTCTTTTTTCCTGAACTCAACCATGTGTTCTTGTTGTTGAAGGAAAAAAACATCAGTTGGCAGTGTTGTACCGACGTAGTGCTTTTATTTTGAAAGAGACTGTATGCAAACTGTACATTTCCTGTGAAAACAGAAGTGTATTTTCAAAACAGACAATGCATGTAACAGGCTGAAGTTGACACGGCGTCCCAGAACCAACACACCCAGGCAGACGTTGCGCTAGACTTTTTCGTCGCCGGTCATTTTGATCGACGGGGTCATAAAAATCCGGTCATAATCTATTTTTACCGGTCATTTTAATTTTCGTTTTTAAATGATAATAAAGATATTCAAAGACATTTAGTTTTCATTCGTTCGTTTTTAATAAATCCATCAAGCAAGTTATAAAGTGTGCATTAATAAGGACATGAACGAAAAGATGAACAGACATCCACACACCCGTGCCATTAGGCTTTGCCCTGGACACACCGGACGGCACTAATGCGTCACTAACACGTCCGGTGTGTCCAGGGCATTATGTAGTTATGTCTGTAGGCTCGGTGACACAAAATTAAAATTGTAATGAAGTGATTATGGTATTGAAAAATGTTCGGTTATGCACTGTTGTGTTATTTTAAATTATAAACACGGTATTTTCTCCTCATGTTCCTCAGTGCGTGCTGTTGTTATTTTATTTTGAAAATTGACCGGATTGTCTCGTCTTTTCTGTGTCCGACTTCCTGTTTGGTACGATCTGCTCGATCCAGCTTGACAGAAGCGCTCGCGGCTCGTGTGAAAAATAGACCAGACGGCGAACTGAAGCGCTGCCTCCGCGGGCGCTCCGCTCTGCTCAGCGGCCTGTGTGGACAGTCAGATAGGTTAACATGGACGCTGACTGAAAACTGCCGCATCTGGTGTGTCCAGGGCGTTATGTCAACAACGCTACATGAAGCAGATGAATGACTTTTTCTCTGCAGTGTGAAAACGGCAGCCACTTAAACCACTGACTGTGCACTCCGCCGCCAAGTGGGCAGGGGTGGTAACTGCAACCAGTCAAAATGACCGACGGCCTTCAGATTTTCCGGTCATTGCTGTAAAAAAACAGTCAATGACCAAGAATATCCGGTTAACGCGACCCCTGCACCCAGGGTACCTTGGACGTCATATGTGGACGTGGAAAGTCCATGAGCAAACGTGCACATGTGACGAGGTCGCAGTGAGGATGTGCTGGGATGGGAGGGGTGTTGGATGGGCCCAAAAAGACCAGAAGAACCACCAGAAGTTTTGCGGTGAAGAGATTTACTCTGCTCACCTGTCGAGTCTCTTCTGGACATTCAGCTGATTTTACTCACATATGTTTGAAGGTAAGACTTTCTGTGGTCCTTGTGCTTTAGTGACAGATCTGAAAACTCCTTGCACCCTTTTTTTCTAAGAGTTGCTGGATTTAAAAAGTGGCTCTGTCACTTTACTGTGTGTATTTGTGTGTGTGTGTAGTGACCGTATCTCTCTGTGAGGTATTTTTCACGTCCTGATATCAGCTGTGAGATGATATATCCCCCTTCCTTCTCTGCAGCGGCCACAGTGGGACTCTCTGCTCTGACTGTGATCATGATGATGAATCGATCTGCAGCTGTTTGAGCTCATTTACACTGAGGAGCCGCTGAATGGCTCCAGAGAAATATCGGTTGCATTAATATATAATGCATATGTTCTCACTGTGAGGAAACACTCGCTCCCAGCAGGTGTGCAGGCTGCAGGTTGAGACAGAGTCAACATGAAGCTGGAATCAGGACTAAAATGACTGTTTAATGAATCTGTGATTTACTCAGAGCTGAGGAGTCTCTGGAGTCAGGTGCGTACGATGCAGAATAATTACGGCTGCTTAAGCTGATTTGTGGCGCAGCATTGATTAGTGTTAGATAATGAGGAGGAGGAGATGACGAGAGGAGCTGAAGAGACGCTGGTCATGATTTCTGCAAACAGGAGACAAAGGTGCAGAATGTGACACAGTAAAATAAATATGAGACATGATTTCATATTTTCATCCCCTCACACTCTGATAGAGGAGACAGATCGTGTGTTTGTGTGTGTACTCCTGTCTTTATGAGGACCAGCGCTGCAAAGCAAGGACGGATTTGGAAAGAGAGCATGTTTTTGAACATGAAGACACGAGGGTGTCATTATAAGAGAGGACATTTCTGTTAAGTGAGGCCATTTTGGAAAGTAAAGACACTTTCTCTAAGTGTTGGTACATTTGTTTAAAGTCAGGGTATCTTCGTAAAGTGAGGACATTTGGAAGAACAGGAATGGTTTTGAATTGACGACCTTTTTGGAAAGTTGGAGCATTTTTGGAAAAATAGAAGAGAGGATATCTTTTGGAAGACAGGGTCAGTTTTAGAACATTTATGGATGATGTTATGATAACCTACAGATTGAACTGTCTCCATGAGCGTACAGCTGGTCCCCGAGCAGCTCACACATGTCCCTGAACATGAATTATTCATAATCTCTGTCATGTTTAAAGACCTCTGTCCAGCTTCGAGCCCAGTCAATCATTCAGGGCTTTAACTCCTCTTACAGTATGTGTGTGTGTGTGTGTGCGCATGTATAAGAGAGACAGACAGCAGACAGGACGAGGCAGTGATGAAATGATTATGATGAAATATCTGATGACAGAATGATGAAAGTGAAAATTCAAATATGGAAATTGAATCTGATCGAGACAGGCAGAGAGCGAGACGGAGCAACTTTATCAAACACACACCCCTAGAAACGACACGCTGTATATTAATTATAAGAATTTGAATTTTCTGAGGTTTATCAGTCATGATGTCATTCGTGATTCACTGGAGGATCAGTTTTACTCTCTGTCCTTAAACTGCAGCAGAATTTAAAGTTAAAATAGTTTGTTCTCGTACCTTTGAGAGTTTTCAGTTGGTGGATTTTGCATCCAGTGTTGTGATGTCAGACCTGAAGCGAGCAGGAGAGCTGAGTTCAGCTCCCAGTAAAAACCTCCTGAACAATGACACCTGAAGGAATTCTAACCAGGAGAAGTTTCAGCTGGTTGCAATCTGCTTTCCTCACCTCTAGATGTCACTAAAGCCCCCTGAATCTGAAACACTGGACTTTAAAATGGGATTTGCAGGGATCTGTTTTACTTTCTGTCCATAAAAAAGAACCAGAATTTAAAGTTAAAATGTTTTATATTTTTGATAGTTTTCACTTTGTGTATTTTGCATCCAGTGTTGTATTAAATATACTTTGTCAGTATACTTGTAATACAAAGAAAGAGTGTTTGCAGTCTGAGGAAATCAGGTCGGCTGAGTCAGTCATCTCTGTCAGTCCCTTCTTCAAACATACTTTTACCTGAGAGCCTTTCCTGATTTCACTTAAGCTTTAGTTTCTTTTATTTCTGTGGATTTTATACACCAACTTGTGTTTTCTTAATCTGTTTTCTTTAAAACCTGTTGATTTTATGACTCATAGGTTTAAATGTGCAGCCTTATGAAGCCTTTTGTTAAGCTGTTTTTAAAAAGCAGTCTATAAATAAAGATTTTTATTTTTATTATTATTGAAAAAAACATCAGACCTGAAGCGAGCAGGAGGAATGAGTTTAGAAAGTTTAGAAAGAGTTGGTGGTTGCTGGTTTACTCTTATACTCCACCCCCATTTTGCAGCAAAAACACCTAAAAAATACCCAAATTAAAATGACTGTAGCTTCTGAACCGCTCTGACTACATGTATGCATGAGGTCTTGCCAGAAAGAAAACTCTCTGAAGTTTCTTGTGAAAGTCTCAGAAACACTCTAGGTGATAAAGAGACAGAGTAATGGGCCTCTGAAGTCAGTAAAAAGTTGAAGACAAAAAATGTTTTTCAGGATGAATAACTGTCTGTGGCTTCATCTGAGCAGGTAAATGACACTGTGGGACTGTAGGCACACTATCAATGAACATGTGATTCAAATTTGAAGAAGATTGCTCAAAGTATGACCATTCTACAGTGTTTTTTCCATGAAAAGATCCAGGCGGAGGTCGAAATGACAAGTCGGTCACTCGGCTTCAAAACAGTACTGTCAGTGATCAAACAACACTCAGCCAGCTTCAAACATTGTACCTTATTGAAATCAGGCGTGATTATGATAGCTGATGTTGTTTATGACACAGAAACACCATAAAATATCACCAAATAAAGCCATATGAAACGTGAAAGTTATGATCCCACTTTCTAGACGGTATATCTCAGCCAAAAATAGTGGTAGGAGTAAGACTCTTACCTTTTATAAACCAGCTAAGTCCTCGCTAACAGCTCCACATAAGATCGCAAGTAATCCTTTAACTTTTCCCGTCGAAAAACGGCATGACATGACTTGTCACCACTCATCGTGATTTTGGACTTTGTGTGTTTAGGCTGCTCTGGTGCGAAATACATAATAAATAAAAGAAAAACGATGTTATTTTTGAAAAGTCGAGAGCTTCCTGAATCCGGCAATACCAAACATCACATGGTTTGATGACGTAGTGCGCCTGGGAGATACCATTTAACGGAGGAGGGGGGGAGCGAGGACGTCGGCGTCCTGGCGGAGTTAGAGAGGTTAAAACATCTTGTCAGGGCCCAGTTAATCCGTCAGTAACACAACAACCACCTGACCATCATCGGTCTGATCACAGACGGCCCCTTCCCCCTGCTGAACAGCAGCTTAATTTAAAGAGCTGGAAGATCCATATAGGGCGGGCAGGGGTGGAGCTGGATGGGTCCAACAAACTCCTGACTTTCACCCAGGAGGCTGTTGTTTGCTTCCTGTGTGAATGCTGAGCCAAACCATGAGGTTTTTTCTCAACCTAACCACATGCTTTTGTTGCACAAGCAAATAAATGTAAATACGAGGTGTGTTGATAAGACAAGATGTATGTAACAAGAGGATATTGACACGCCGTCCTGGACTGTTAACAGCGGACACACAGAGGATATCTAGCATGTCACATTTAGACGTGAAAGTCCACCAACAAAGCAGCGATGTGTGACGAGTTGGGATGAAAACGTGTTGTTGTAGATGTCTTGATGCTGGTGGCTGCAGGAAGGAGGTTATCACGTGGGTGTGTGTGCAGCGGGATTACAGAGGGGAGTGTGTGGATATATGAACGGACAGAAATGAAGAGGCTGTGATGAAGAGGATGTCATGAATGAATGAATGAATGAGAAAATAAGAGCTCAGCATTGTGATGACTGATGAGACAACTGCACAACACTGTAGTGAACACAGATGGATCACAGGCTGAGGTGTTATTAACTCTCCACAAACACCTCAGTTTGGAGCGGTATGTTCAACTCATCTGTAAATTATGACAACTCTAAGATCAGGACAGACACCTGGCTGTAAATCGCCTCATGTCCGCCCTCTGTCAGGTGAAGCCAAACCGCAGCTGGTGTCCCAGCGCTTCAGAGCTCAACAACTTTTTAATTTATGCTGTGAGCGGCGTGCGAGGCTGACTCAGGCTCTGCAGATGGCAACAACTCAGCGGCTGACACTCAACAAACACTTTAGATGCACAGGGGTTTATAATTTCCCTCCGAGCGGGGAGCCGAATGTGTGTGTTCCTCTCTCGGGAGTCGGTGTGTGATATCTGCTTCCACTCCTGGCACCGTGAAGGATGTTGTTTCCTGTCTGCTCGACGTGTCGTTACTTCTGACCACTGACAGTCTGATGAGAAACGGACCGATCCTTCCTAAGCAGTGAAACACTCTGATGACGCATGACACGCTCCCTTAATTACCAATTAACAGCCTAATTTTCGATGAAATGTGTCGCCCAAGATGCGCTCTGCTTCTTAAAATACAGCAGGGAGTTAAACCCAAGGTCAGCCCTGTCTGCATGAAGGAAGCACAACACAAGCCGAGGAGAGGAAACAAGAAAATGCCAGAATGTGGTTGTGCTGTGGGACGTAAAGCGGAGCTGACAGCCAGATCTCCCTCAGGCCGGCACATGGACTAATGGGCTTCTGAGGTGAAATTTGATTTGCTCGCACCGTTTGCAAACAACATAAACCGCTGTAACATCCAATAAAGCAAACATGCAACACGGAGGGTGTGTTTGAAATGTGGATTTTTAAGTAAAGCTCATAGTAAGGTTAAAAAGTCAAATTAGTTTAATACAACAAGCAAGATATTGGTTGTTTTCCAGAGGGGGAGAGTTCAGACATGTGAATCAAGAATGGTGGAAATTTGTGCATATGATATAATAATCTGGTGGTTTATCTTTCTGGGCTGCAACTGACAATTATTTTAATAAGGAGCCGTCCAATGACACTTTATGGACTAACTGGTTAGTGGTTTGGTCTATTACAGTTTCAGTGTGTCGGATTAAAGGGTAACTATTTACAGAAATGGTATATATTATTTATAAATGTGTTCTTATTAATGTATAATCACATGAAAATAAGAATTGACCTATGGCTAAGCCACGCCCCCCTCCACTCACTTGGACAAACTATCAACATTCAGTGACCGGCGCTATGGCAGGTGTCACAGTACACGGCATTTCACAGGAGGCAATTGATGATTTTTGGGGACATAACGATCAGATGTCATTGAGAAGTAACCAAAAGGGCCTAAACTATGCATTGGAGGGATATATTCATCATTTTATTGTTGAGAAGCTCGATGAAAAGCTTAAATTACAAGCCAAAATTTACAGGTCACAGTGTACGCTTGTGAACCGCATCTGGTTGCCGTCACCATCAAAGACAACAAGTTAAAGTGCCACTGAAGTTAAGGTTTTTGGCTCAGAATATGAGAAAAGGATAACGGCCTTTTTACCATCTTTACCAAGAGTGTCTCTCCGTTAGTTTGGTGCTACAGTATTTACACTGAATCATTCAGCATAACGTTTGCCAACCTTTGTTATCTCTGCCATTACAGATAAGTTAATGAAGCTAAGCTCCAGAAGTTAACGTTAGCTTAACTAGAGCCCTTTGGACAACAGCTAACAATGATGTACGATCACCAAAGTACAAAACTAGAACAAAATAGGCTAATGAACTCCCAGCAAACAAGGTGACATGATGAACAACGCAGCTAGGAGCTAACGTTAGGCTAACTTTAGCTAACATTAGCTAGAGATGTTAAAGATAACTTTATATTTCTTTCCAGCAAAGTGACAATATGTTGCCTCAAACACAATGTTGACTTACCTTAGAACAGATGTAGACATCATTGTTAATCTTATTCACGTTGAGTTGATGTTGTGGTCTAACGTTACCACACAACTTTATCCGAAGGAGACACTTTTCTCGGTTGAGATGTGGTTTAAAGGGTTTAAAATACACCTGGTCGCCCAGCCTCTCAGGATACCTTGTGTCAGAGTTGCATGTACCCCATGCACACCGTTTGACCATTTTTAAACTTCAAATATCAGAAAAAGCTCATAAAACCGAACAAAACTGACTTTCTGTCATGCATTTCAATGGACGTCCAGGCAGAGAATGTCCGAGTGTATGGAAATTGCTATACACACTGTGATTGGCTCATCGCATTTGAGGGCGGGGCTTAGCCATAGGTCTATTGTCGTGTTTTCGTTACCTTGGGTCCTTTTCCTCGGAGTCCACCATTTTTCTACAGTATCCCACAACGGACAATCAAACACTGGCTCCAGATAGGGCCATGCCTATTTTTGCGTCATCCATCACAGTTTGCCTACACACTTGGCACACAGGAGAAGTTTCAGTTGGTTGCAATCTGCATCCTCACCACTAGATGCCACTAATGGTGCGTTCCAGGCAACCTGTAACTTGTGTTTTTACAACCTTCTACCTGTGAAAGTGCACTGGAACGACAGTCAAACCCGTAACTTACCACCCATGAACTCGTACCAGATCAATGTACTCCCAGTTACGCTTTCTGACATCACACAGCCCTCTAAACCAATTACCTTACCCCGTGGATGCGCGGTGTTGATGCAGGTGATACATGATGAAAAATAGACATAAAATAACCCTAATGTTAACGCATTATTGGCAGCCGCTCTAACAGCTGGTTTCCAGTGCAAGAATAAATCAATGCAAAATACGTTTCCAAACGCACAGATAACGTAAAATAAAAAGTATAATAGCATCTGTGACTTGTGCGCCGTTTCTCCTCCTCCATTTCGCTCAAATGAGGAAGGAACCAGCACCTTTGGTGACAGAAGTGATCATAAACAAACATAAACCCCGCACGGTCCACCCCGCTTGAGAGTTTGGCGTGCCAAAGTCGTGACTTGAAGTGGTGACTTACGGGCTCAGAAGCTTGCCTGGAATGCAGCATAAATCCCACACACTAGACCTTTAAATGCCAGAAAATAGAGTACTGCAGGACTTGACGATTTGTAGTCCAGCCCTGAAGTTAATATCGCCCTAGTTCCCTCGACAAAAAGCCAAGTGGTTGAAATTAACACGGCCACTTACCAGGTGTCTCAAGGTACTTGACGAGTTGGGAATGCGATCAGGCTGGGATAGTGCCATGAAAAGCAGCTGTTTTGTCCCGAGACATCGACGTCTTCTCCATCCAGCACTTTGCCACCAAAACCAGTTGTTTCAAACTCAAACATGATCTTTTACTTTGTGGAGAGCCACAAAGTCCACAGAGGGAAGAGGTCAGGATGGATGTGTGGGTTAACAAAACATCTGAATTTAACACTGCTGGGTTCCTGACTCCCCGCTCGTTTAACCAGTTTGTTTTGTGCCAAATCAAACCTTTCACAGCACTGACGGCTGCCTCTGTTGTCCTGCTAATGAGCAGACAATGTGTGTCAGTCTGAATGGCGACTACAAAAACGACATAGTTTGTCATTTAATTCAGGGGTCTTGTCGGAGCTTGGCTCGGCCCAGGAGGCCATCATCACGTTGAAACAAGAAAGGGACAAACACAAACTCTTGCACGAACCGAATATGTAAAATGTGATGGTGTGTTGTAACATTAAGATTTCCCTTCGAGGGGACAGACCTGGACCTGATGACGTGTGACAAGCTGAATTATCAATGAGGTTGTTAATGATGTTGAGTAACAGTTGAGTCACGCTGAATTAAGGCTCTGACGCATCCATTAGGTCTAATCGATGCGTCACGCCTCCTGGAAACATGAACAGTATGTTTTTTAAAAATGTTGAGCAGCTCAGGACTCTGCTGTGTATGTGTGTGTGTGTGTGTGTGTGTCATGGTTTGTAAAGATTCACTATGAAACATTCAAAGTGCTGTGAAGAGCGGCGTGTGAAGAAGAGTCAGGGTCACACAGACGAGGCGAGCAGCGCTCTGACTGTTAATGTCTCAATAGGAAGTCAGCTGACACTAAACACCAGGATGAAGTGGTGTGTATGTATGCGGGGAACTCTTACAGCTGCAGCTCTGACTCCACAAGCAGAGTTTGAAGGTGTCAGAGAAGTTGCTGCTTTTTTCACTCCGGCTGACTGCAGATCAGAGACAAAGTGACTGCGGTGGAGCTTCAGGGTGAGAGGCGATTAAAGTAAGGGTGAGACAGAGAGAGGAGCTGGAAATGAAGAGGAGGAGGAAGCCAACACGAGATCAGTCAGGAGAGAAAAGAATATTCAATTACATGTGCGCATAAGTAAATGATCAGACCCCATCATGATGTCATAAAATCCAGGAGGGTGGTAAAAATATGGTAGATTAGGGAACGTCCCGGTGGAGTCTTGACCCTGGTGGTGGTGATGAGATCAGGTTTTACGTGAATTTTTTGCATCCTTCAGAAGACACATCTACAGCAAGACAGACAGACAGACAGACAGACAGACAGGTCACACAGTAACCTTTCATAACTTATACAGCCTACTTTCCAAAGGTCAGGTAGTGATATTCAGGTGGATGATGACGAGGAGGAGGATGTGGACCACACACAGACAGACACAGACGGAGGACAGCTCAGAGCCGTCATGTAACCGTGGTGCCAAATGCCAGACATGGTGAGAGAGTGGTGAGAGCCAGAGAGGAGCATGCATCTTTTCATTTTGTTTCGTACTGCGAATTCCATCAAAAAATCATTCAAGTTCATTCATCTTCTAACCGCTTCATCCTCTTGAGGGTCGCGGGGGGGCTGGAGCCTATCCCAGCTGACACTGGGTGAGAGGCAGGGTTCACCCTGGACAGGTTGCCAGACTATCGCAGGGCTGACACATAGAGACAGACAACCATTCACACTCACATTCACACCTACGGACAATTTAGAGTCACCAATTAACCTGCATGTCTTTGGACTGTGGGAGGAAGCCAGAGTGCCCGGAGAGAACCCACGCTGACACGGGGAGAACATGCAAACTCCGCACAGAAGGGCTCCCACGCCCGGGATCGAACCGGCAACCCTCTTGCTGTGAGGCGAGAGTGCTAACCACCACACCACCGTGCCGCCCCCCTCATTCAAGTTTTATTTGGTAAATTTTCCTGCTTCAAGTGAATGAATGGATGGAATGTTTCAATCTGATGGAGCATTATCAACTCTGATCTCCTCATTCATACATTGATGTAGACACATTAAAAAGTTCCACATCTTGTGTTCATTCTGGGAATGATTCATCTTTCATTCATTCACCATTCAGATGGGTCTGAGCTCAGACCGACCAGTTCACACCGCTGCAACTTTTCTCTGCAACGCTCTTAAACAGTTTTGTCTCATCACCAATCTTTGGACTGAACTGGGCTTAAATTAAGTAGCCCCTCCTCCCTCTACTCCCTCATGTGTCCCCAATTAGCTACCATGGCAACCACTAATTCCTGTTGCTACTTTAAACACTAGCCACTTTTACACTGCTAGATTTTCGGCGAATGTTTTGCCAGCAAGCTGTGAGCGTTTAGACACACAGAGCCGGATTGGCGAGTTGATCCGAGGTGCCCAATTTTCCACCTCATAGGGTAGTCATATTGGTGGAACCTTTTTGGTTTAAACAGACCGAGGTGCCCTTCCGCAACGGGAGGGGCTGTTGATGACTTATGGGAAGAGCTGTTGATGACGCCGCACGTGCGACCCACTGGCGGTGGATAAACAGGAAACAGCTGATAGCAGGAATTAGCGAGCAGCTAGTAGCAAGAGGGAAACACAAACCTGACAGACACTGTAAAGATGAGCAACTGGGGAGACAAGGAATTGCGTGCCCTCCTTGTCCTCGCAAACGAAGAGGCCATCAATTGTCAGATGACGGGGACGGTGAAGAACGGGCCAACTTATGAGAGAATCGCCGAAGGACTGACCAGCCGCGGCTTCCCTCCCACGTCACTGTTTACGTCACACGCTGAGCTACACGTTTTGTTACTTGCTCACGCCCCCCATTGCCACGAAAAAGGCGCATTCTATATAAACAAAAGTAGGCGATTTTGTTTTTATACTGCCAATGCTGAAAAAAGACTGATTGGGCTTTCCTGCAAATTTGCACAATTCCTGTTTAAAAAGGGCTACATATTGTAACGTCTTGTAATATTTTACACAGCAGCTTCTTAAGGAACTGCATTCTCTGATTTCATATTGTTTTGTGTGGTGTCATACAGCATTTCTTTCTAATATCCACAGATAGAGGAGGGCAGTGTGGATCTGCTGCTGCAGAGCGGTCTGGACTGGATTTGAACAGACTCAGACTTTAGTAAAACACTGCAGAGGTGTGTTCGCTGAAATAGAAGCAGCTCTATTTGCATCGCTCACTGCTGCTCGCTGCATATCATTAAACTGACAGTGATGTACAGTTCCAGCATCTGACACCAATACTTATCATGACGTACTATTACATCTCATGTTGAGGATGCACCTGTACACACACATACACAGTCTACCTGTTGTAATCCTGCTTTTGATTTTCAGGATAATGCTTGCATGGAGCAGAGTGAGCTGGTTATTCATGTCTCTGGAGAAGTGATTTGTTCTCAGAGCGAATGAGCTGCAGGCTCAGGATCTGCACCAACCTGCAGTTTTTTTCTCTCAGCATCAGGTGCTTCATGTTCAACACCTGGATCACCTGTGCATGATGATGGGGAGGAGGGAGTGAGAGGAGAGGCGGCTCTAGTTTATATGCCGACATTGACAGCCATTGAGTGTCATCTGAATTTGTATGTGTGTAGCTCTGTATGTGTGTAGCTCTGTATGTGTGTAGCTCTGTTTGTGTGTCTTAGTTTTAATATTTAAGTATTTTGGTTTTTGGTCTGAATAAATTCAGGTTTCACTTGAGATGAAATTTCATGCCCTCAGTCCGTCTTCCAGGGCAGGAATTTCACGAGGGCCACGAGGGTCATGACTCTCGTGCCCTCCTCACTTGGCCCTGTGCCCTTGAAAAAAATATCTGCCCTAAGGCCACAGTGGCCTTGATGCCCCGCCTGCACTGCCCCAGGTGATTTTACGGTTTTCTCCTCTGCCTCTTTCCTGTCAACACGGCTTTGACACCTGCGCCTTTTGAGAAAAATAATGCGATGACATTCTGGACTCTTACTGAGCAACATCAAATGAGACGATGCGTACATCACCAGTGGGGGGTTTGATTTGAGCCTGGCATGAACCGCTCGGACGGGCTGTAACGACAGTTTGACACCAGTCTATCATGGGCCAACCAGGAGACTTCATCAAACGCCCGGGCAGGGATCGGTACTGAGACCCGGTATTAAACAACCCAAGGCAAGTTTAATCAACACCGTAATAACAGTAAGCTCCGCCATTATCGGCGTCACTTTTTAAAGTTTCGGTTTCATGTATCATCACTGTGCAGCTGTGGGGCCACGGTGCAGATGAAGGGACTATAACTTCAAGATTAGGCTACTCTAGTTAACGACAACTACACTTGTTGACACCTGATTGGAACGTATTGCTTTTTTCAGTTGCTGCAGTGATGGAAGTTCTTGTTAGTTATTTATTGTGTAATCATGATGTTTGTGTGTGTGGACACGACAGGGTGCAGCGGAGAAATCAACCAAACAAAAACAGACACACACAGAAACACTTCTGCTCTGATTCAAGGTCAGACAGCTCAAACCTCAACAGCCAGACTGTGCATGTACAAGTGGAACTCAGGGAATGGTGTGTGTGTGTGTGTTTCCTGCAGTCAAGGTAAAGGTCAGTATATTATGTGTCATGCATGGGAGCAGCAGAAACCCTCAGAGTGTTAATGCATCTGGATTTCAATTTAAATCCAGGGCTTGACTTTTAAAGATGCTCACAGGCAACACAACCAGTTTTATATTTAAACAGCAGCTTTGTGTCTTTGTTTTGTTTTTTCAAGCTGTTGTCGTACATAAATAAATCCCACATTTTTTAATGGAAACTAATGCACCCAATTTCGTACATATCCCAAGTGTAGTGTTGCAGCGATATTCTGGTCTCAAGGTATACTCTGATTTAAAAGTCGATGGTTATCATACTGTGTCCATTTGCTTATCTATGATATTGATTCTTCCCTTTATTTTAGTTATTTTCAAAGGGGAGACTTTTTGCACAAATTTCCATTAACAAAATGGTTTCAACTTCTAATTATAGTAATAAAACTTTTGTTCAACCAACCTTGTTGTTCAGCCTTCTGTTTTTATTCCTTTAAGGCTCATTCAGACTGATAATAAGATCTATTCTGTGATACTGGAAACCACAATATTTTTGGAAATAGTTATCATACCACTAAAATCTCATACCATTGCAACCCTACCCATTTATTTTGGTAGGCTGCCATCAGGTGGCCAATATGCTGATATGCTGAGGGGAGCAAACAAGGAAAAGGTCCCAAATGGTGGATGGGTCACAAAACACAGTCTTTCCTCAGGAGATGCATGTTCAGAACCATGTAATCCTGAGTCATTTTAAAGTACATTCTCACCATGTTTCTTGTCCTAAACCTAACCTCCGTAACTTTACGTTAGTTATGTAACTTTACATTAAGGTAGGGCTGTAGTCTCCTGGTCGACTAGTCGATTATTTGGTCGCTATGCTGTAGGGCTGACTTTCGACTCCATTTTTGGACATTCAAAGCTTCGGAGCTCAGATCGAATTTAATTCTAAGCATTCAACGACGGGGTGGGGTGGGTTGGGGGTGTGTGCAAAGCTCAGATTATCATCAATAGATGGCCACCTTGAATTGTGGAAAAACTGTGATTGCAACAGCAAAGGTGTCTGTGTGAATACTGCATGCGTGTGAGCCACAGCAGCTCAGTGAGGTAGCCGTCACACGCTGCTCACACAGGCAGTGTGGCCCGGATGTAAGTGTCTTCAGATCTGCTGCACCTTACCTGCTCCTTATCTGCCTGACGTGACACAGCTCTGTTTAAATTCCGTAGGTTTAGAGTTGGGAAAAGATTGAGTTCCAGTTACAGGAAACCAACATCGACTGCCAGTAGAAAACAGGAAGCTCACAGTCATCCCTCATGTTAAAGACCTCCTCCCTCTGTGGATGCTGAGGTTTTACAGTAACGTCACAGCATTTCCTCTTTGTCACTTGAACATTAATAAATGTCATGATTAAGCTGCAATAAGAGATGCTGTCACTTCTCCTGGGAGGACAGTCTCCTGGTGTCAGAGGGCTAAATGAATGAGTCGTGTGTATCTCAAAGCTCTGCTGTGTGACGTGAGCGGAAGCTGCAGAGCTCAGAGGCACCGCTGCGTCTCCTGTTCCTGCATCGTGAGCCGGTTTGTTTACCGACAGGCAGCGATGAGGTCCGTATGAAATGCTGTTATATCATCCCGTTAACAGGAAACTCATATCCTGATCACAGAGCTGCGGGCAGCGATCTGGCTGTGTGTCTGACCCTGATGGCCTCTAATGAGCCCCTAACGAAACTAAAGGCCACTAACGAGCCCTTAACGGATCCTAACTTGCCTGAAGGTCCTTGACGAGCACAATGAGCTTAATGGATAATTAGCATAATGATTGGAGTGGTTACTGGAGCCCCAATCACTTCCTATCAAGAGGATGCGCACACAAACAAGCATTTTGGCTGAATATAAACACACGAGCCAACTGCTGCTGGGTGGCCAAACCGGTAATGAGGTGATAAAACAGTGACAGTGTGGAAGAAAACTCGCCGAGGATATGAGGAAAACATGATAGAAATCCTCACTGTTTATTTCCAAACTGGAGTCACAGCATCCTCAGGGTCTGTCGCCAATCTGGCACTTCTGCCCATTTCCCAAAAAGAAAACTGGTTAATACACCGCTCAAAAACATAGGGGAACATGCAATGGTCCCAGTCTAACAGGAAGTAAGTTAAACTTCAGGGACGTCAATTTGTCCATTTAGGAAGCACAAGTGATTGTGAATCAGTTTCAGCTGCTCTGGTGCAAATCAAAGTGACAACAGGTGCAGTGGAGAGGCAAAAGCAAGACAACCCCGAAAAGGGAATGGTTTTACATGTGGTGTCTACAGACAGTTGCTCTCTACTTATCCTTCCTGACTGATTCTTCTCTAGTTTGGTCTTCTGCTAGTGTCCTTGTCACTACTGGTAGCATGAGGCTGTACCCGCAGCCGAATCAGGTTGATACCAGATACCAGGAGACCGGCTGTTACACCAGGAGAGCTGGACAGGGCCGTAGAAGGGCATCAACCCAGCAGCAGGACCAGAATCTGCTCCTTTGTGTGAGGAGGAACAGGAGGAGCACTGCCAGAGCCCTACAACATGACCTTCAGCAGGCTACTGGTGTGCATGTTTCTGACCACACTGTCAGAAACAGACTCCATGAGGGTGGCATGAGGGCCCCACGTCCTCTAGTGGGACCTAAGCTCACAGCCCAGCACTGTGCAGCTCCATCATTCACCAGAGAACACCAGGACTGGCAGGTCCACCATTGGTGCCCCGTTCTCTTCACAGATGAGAGCAGGTTCACGCTGAGCACATGTGACAGGCATGAAAGAGTCACGACTCATCATCCAGCACGACTGGCTTGGCGGCGGGTCAGTGATGGTCTGGGGAGGCATATGTTTGGAGGGCTGCACAGACCTCCATGTCATAGCCAACGGTACCCTGACTGCTGTTAGGTACCAGAGTGTGGAGGCAGTTCCTGGATGACGAAGGCATTGATGCCATTGACTGGCCCTCTTGTTCCCCTGAACTAAATCCAACTGAACACCTATGGGATGTTATGCATTGGTGCATCCGATACCCCGAAGTACCTCCACAAACTGTCCAGGAGCTCACTGATGCCCTGATCCAAGTCTGGGAGGAGATCGCCAGCCCTCAGTTGGTTGGTGATTTTGGTTTCCACTGACCGTTGTTTCGTCATTTTGTTTCTCAAAGCGTAAAATGAGTTTTAATCCAGGAACAGGAAATAAGTAGAAACAGGGAGGTACAGACTCAGGTTCAGGTCCAGGTGGCTGGAAAGCAATGGCATAAACATTATTGACAGTATAGCAGAGTGTGGGTGAAAATGGTCTGGGACATATACTGCCAGGCTGATGGAGGAAATGAGAAGCAGGTGAGCAGGTGAGCGTGGTATGTGGAGAGGGTCAGGTGATGAAAGAGGAGGGAAAGGGATTGCATCTGAAGTGGAGCTGTATGAAACTATCAGCTGTCAAGCTCAAATTATACATTTGTCTTTTGTCTTGGATTCACATTTTAAGATCGTACTGTTAGAGTCCTTTATTACAGACCATACAATCACCTCACCAAAGCACCAAGCTGAACAGAAAACTAATAATTCTCTATGATCTGGGACACCAACAATATCTGACCAGATGGCAGAGCCAATCTGTCCTCCACATCCATTCAAGTTTTTTATGGTGTCTTGTTGAGATTGTCTCTTAGATCACCAACATTATGAGCAACCAGAGCAGAAATCAAGGATCAGAGGTCACATCATTCTGACAATAGTGAGAACAATATATTACAGGACGGGTTTGTGTGATAGAAAAGTGCCAGGAAAACAAATCAAAGAGGAACAAAGGACTTATTTCGAGCTTTGTTCATGGAATCGACTTTTCTTTTAGCTTTCTGTCACTAAAGTATTGACAGCTGGAGTCACGCAGAGGAAATAAAATGTGCTGCTCTGCTCTTTGGAGTGACAGTTAAGTATAGAAATAACTGGACGAGGAGTTCTACTCGCACAAGATTAGGTGGTCAGAGAAGAAGATGTCAAAAATGAGAGGAGAGAAACTGGAGATAATAAAGATGTAGAGGAAGTACAGTGAGTAAGAGAGGTGATTAAAGTAGAGGAGATGGGGAAGTTGAGATGTGGAAAGAAAAGTGATCAGACTGGACTGTATTGGAGCTAAAGAGCATCAGTGGTAGGCAAAAAGCAACGAAATGAAGTTCTTCCTGTCAGTCTCCATTATGCCCGCTCCAATTAGTTTTTCACAGCCAATCAGCGACTTGACTCATCAGTCCACCCGGAAATAAAACCTGTCTGACCCTTGATCCTCCTCTGTTGCTGCATTGTGTTCTGCTTTTCATTTTAGAGATGTTCTTTTGTGCTGCACTGGGTCGACATGTGTCGTGTCGGCTCTTGTTGATATCGCCCTGAATATTCTCTGGTTCAAAGCTCATCCAATACGTTTCTCAAAAGGAGTGTTGCTTCAAACAGAACAAAGCAGAGACCGCCACTGCTGCTTTGCCTGGGTTTAGATTTAATAAGTATCAGCTATAACTCAACTTTATTGATTCATAACACTACCGGGTCTTGTTTTATGTGACTTTTACATGCTCTTTTGATTGTTTTATTTGGTATTTCATTGGATTGGACCTCCTGTGCCCTGCATCCTCATATGAGGACTGTGCATTTGGGGATTTCTGGACCTTATACTTCATTTCCCTGTTGTCTTCGTTCGTGAACATTTTTTTGTGCCAGCTAGCAAAAGCAGTAGTTTGGCTGGGAGGGGTGGTGGATGGGTCAAACAACCACCAGCTTTCATCTGGTAAGCCGGTGTTCGCTTTACGTATAATTGCAAAGACAAACCGGTTCTTTTTTCCCAAACCCAACCACATGCATGTGTTGGCTAAATGTAAGTGGGGACAGCCCTATGTTCCCACAGCCCAATGGTCCCACAGCCCTATGTTCCCACATTTCTAAGAATTTTTTTTCAGTGAAAATTAGGCCCTATGGTCCCACAGCCCTATGTTCCCACATTTCTAAGATTTTTCTTAAAATTAGGCCCTATGTTCCCACATTTCTAAGATTTTTCTTAAAATTAGGCCCTATGTTCCCACAGCCCTATGTTCCCACATTTCTAAGATTTTTCTTAAAATTAGGCCCTATGTTCCCACATTTCTAAGATTTTTCTCAAAATTAGGCCCTATGTTCCCACAGTTCTAAAATTTTTCTTAAAATTAGGCCCTATGTTCCCACAGCCCTATGTTCCCACATTTCTAAGATTTTTCTTAAAATTAGGCACTATGTTCCAAAGCCCTATGTTCCCACATTTCTAAGATTTTTCTTAAAATTAGGCACTATGTTCCACAGCCCTATGTTCCCACATTTCTAAGATTTTTCTTAAAATTAGGCCCTATGTTCCCACATTTCTAAGATTTTTCTCAAAATTAGGCCCTATGTTCCCACATTTGTAAGATTTTTCTCAAAATTAGGCCCTATGTTCCCACATTTCTAGGACATTTTCAAAATTAGGTCTTGTGTTTCTACATTTCCATTCAATTTAAGCCCTATCCTCCCACAAGGGTTAGGGTTAGGGGGGATAATAGGTTGGGTGTAATTGGCTACCAAATTGGGAAAAAGGGGGATAAAATCTGATTCAAATTTATGAAAAAGGAAATGTGGGAACATAGAGCTGTGGGAACATAGAGCTGTGGGAAAATAGGGCTGTGGGAACACAGGGCTGTGGGAACATAGGGCTGTGGGAACACAGGGCTGTGGGAACATAGGCACACTCCCATGTAAGCATGTGCATTTGTTGTTGAAGGAAAAAAATGCAGCTGTTGAAGCTCCTTCTGAACAGGCGAGGAAAACTCAAAGTACAGAAAGAAGAACCAAAACTAAACTGAGAAAAAAACAGGATAGCACGAAGAATTCAGGGAGGAACTTTGGGAAACAATCAGAAAGAACACGAGAGATCGACACAGGCAGAGAAAACAAATCAGGGGAAAGACACCATGAATACAGATGAACTAACAGAGGACAAAGGGACAGACAGGTTATATAGATAGAGAACTAATCACAAGAACAAGTCACAGCTGGAGTAGGCAGGCAAAGGCAAAAGGAGGGAAACACAGGAATTGGCTGACAATGAGGGTGTGGTAGGAAACATGAGGGTGGAGCAAATACGACTAATACAAGACAGGTGTGCAAGGACGACGAAGACTGATAGAAGGCAGGTGGGAACAAACAAAGGTAGACACTAACACGAGACATGACATGATGTTTTCAGGCATTAAAAGAAACAGTTTAATACTTTATTACACACTTAAAAATAAAGCCATCGTCCCCATATGAGGACATCTTTTTTTCAAAAACTACTTCCTGTACAAAGACAGTGCTTAGTTTTTTATACTTTTACACTCATCAGGCTCCAAGCAAGGGAGTCTTGTTGACGACTGAGGGTAGAATGGAACGTCTGATGGATCAGGTGTTTGGCATGGCGTCTGCAGTGACACAGGTGCTGTTCCAGACCGTCACGGTGAAGAGGGAGCTGAGCCAGAGGGCAAAGCTTTCAATTTACTGGTCCAACTACAGCGCAACCCTCAACTGAAATGGCTGAAATGAGTTTCCTCTGTAGGGCGCATTCACACTGGCTGTATTTGGTCCGCTTTATAAGAACCCTGGTCCGCCTCCACGGATAGTTCAGTTCGTTTGGAGTGGTGTGAATGCTCATTCGAACTCTGGTGCAAACCAAATGAGCAAACCCTGGTCTGCTTGAGAACTGGGGGTCTCAGTTCACTTGCAAGTGAACCCTGGTGCAGTTCGCTTACAGTGGGAAATGCAAACGCACTATCCAGCGAACCAAAGAGAGGAAGTGACGTAGAGTGCAGTGCATTGTTTTTGTGGTGACCAAGCCGGCTGAAGGGGATGGATTTCCGTTTTCGGCCCTTGCCAATCGATGAGTCGGGTTTTCTTCTTTCTTGTGCTTTTTTTCTTCCTGGTCAGTGGTCGTTTCGGGCAATACCGCCTCCAGACGAGCAGCGGTTGTAACTGCGTGACATTGTCCAGGCGGTTTGGTCCACTTTAAAAGTGCAGTGTGAAAGTGAACCGAACCAAATGAAGGTGTGAAATCTTTCGGCATTCCTCGCCCAATCGAACCGAGTCCCCCAGACTATCCTGGTGTGAATGTGTCCTTAGAGAAGGGGGGAGGAGTCAGACATCTGGAGAGAGCTCAGAGTAGAGCCGCTGCTCCTTTATGTTGAAAGGGGTCAGTTGAGGTGGTTCGAGCATCTGATCAGGATCCACCTGGGCGCCTCCCGATAGAGATGTTGTGTTAGAGGCCCTGGGGCAGACCCAGAACACACTGGAGGGATTATATATATCTCATCTGGCCCAGGAACGCCTCAGGATCCTTCAGGATGAGCTGGAAAGCGTTGGTGGGCAGAGGGACGTCAGGAATACTTTGCTCAGCCTGCTGCCCCCGCGACCCGGCTTCGGATGAGTGGTTGAAAATGGATGGATGGATGGATTAGACACAAATTAAAAATCCATACCAAACCATACCAGGAGGTTGATATTGATTTTTGTCCTCAGATTGCTTTTAGCTTTTTTCTTTTTATCTTAATTTGTGGAGCACTATTTTGAGAATCTGTGTGACTTTGTTCTTATTAGTGGCAGCTATGTTAGTGCCGGAGTTGAAGTAGCAAGTGGCTCTTTGTCTTTCATTTTGCATGCTCTTACCTTAAGTGGGTCTTTGTGGTTTTAGTTTGGTTTTATTTATTAGTGTGATGTTAATTTATGCCACTTGCCTGAGGTCTCTTTCCAGTCTGTAGTTGGCTGTGGTCCATCGTTGAAGTGGATCGTAATCATTAAAGATGGTTTATATTTAGTTTATAGTTATTTATGGTCATTTTATGTTCCAGGCATTTGTTTTTGTAAACTTTTATTTTATCCTGGTTCATCTGGTGTTTTATATTTTTATTAATTAAAACAAAATCTTGTTAATTCTTAAACCATGTCTCAGATTTCTCAGATCAATTCCTCCTTTCCCTCTTACTTGATCTTTTCTCTCCCTCTTTCAGGTGAAATGTTCTCACCCTTTGAGTTATCGTCAGTTTTCATTTCTGTTGAACAAAAACCAGAAAAAAAAAATCTAGATTAAGCCCGGGAAGTTGAGTATTCATGGTAAAGCAGCTCCACTGGGATGCGGTACCATCTCTCAGTCTATGCGTCCAAAGGTTGATTCATGACTCACCGGTTTCGGGGTTGTATCAGAGGGGCTGCAGAGTCAAGACAATTACATTCTCCACATGCTGAGAGCTGAGAGCTGCACTTAGGGCTGCAATCTGTTACAAAGCCTTTCTTTAAGAAAAAAAAAAAAAGAGCTGATGTTTTGGGTTGGCTCCAGATCAGTAGCTATGGTAACGGATGTTGATGTCCATGGAACAAAATTTGCTGGATAATAAAACCTTTAAATGGGACATGTAGACATGCTAAAAGCCTCCGAGGAGCTGCAGGCGGTCAGTCAGTGACAACACTGTAGTTTTCAGGGGTGGGTTATTTGTGTTGAGGGTTCAGTCTCTTGCTCAAGAGCACTTTAACTAGAGGAAGGAAAAATGCATTTGATTTTTTCACGCAGCATCAATGGACAAAAGGTTCAGTGTGAATTATCAGCATTGTTGAGGTCCAACATTAGTTAATTAGTTTATGTATTTGTGGCCAGTGTTAGCTCATTAGACATTCTCTGTCTGGATAGGTTTTTGTTTTGTGCCGGTGTCCACTCTACACAACAAATAGCTTACAACAATATTAATGAATAATATTAAAATTATAATTCTGGCTGTTGTGGTACAATATGTTGAACGTATATATTAATATCTGATATTATACACATATGATTATTGTCACATATGTACACTAACAGTAGCAGTATGACTAATGATAACAGCAGCAGCAGGAGGCATCTGGCAGGACCACGGCAGCAGCACAACCACACACGTCACACCATCCAGGCACCGCTGCGATATGAGTTAACCTGAGAGACAGTGGAGCACAAAGGCTCCGGAGAAGAAGCCGAGTTAGTGACATGCAGTACGGCTGAGTTAGCAAGATGCAGTAACAGGACACGAGAGAGAGAGAGAGAGAGAGAGAGAGAGAGAGAGAGAGAGAGAGGGAGAAGGTGCCCGGTGTATTATAGGGGGTCCTCTGGCAGACTAGGCCTAAGTCAGCCTAACTAGGGGCTGGTACAAGGCAAGCCTGAGCCAGCCCTAACTATAAGCTTTATCAAAGAGGAAAGTCTTAAGTCTAGTCTTAAATGCGGAGACGGTGTCTGCCTCCCGGACCGTAACAGGAAGATGATTCCACAGGAGAGGAGCCTGATAGCTGAAGGCTCTAGCTCCTGATCTACTTTTGGAGACTTTAGGGACCACGAGTAACCCTGCATTCTCAGAGCGCAGAATTCTGGTGGGATAATATGGCACTATGAGCTCTCTAAGATATGACGGAGCCTGACCATTTAGAGCTTTATAAGTTAACAGTAGGATTTTAAATTCAATTCTGGATTTTACAGGGAGCCAGTGCAGAGAAGCTAAAACAGGAGAAATATGATCTCGTTTCTCTCGTGATCTCTGCAACAAAAGCATGTGGTTAGGTTTAGAAATATACACCATGGTTTGCCTCAGCATTCACACAGTAAGCAAACAGCGGGCTCTGAGGTTTGTTGGAGCTCTGTATATCACATTGTTGCCAGCGGTGTTACAACCTAACGCCATCTGGCTGCATAACAATCTAAGGCCATCTAGCAGCGTATCATACCGCCACAAAAGGTGCGTCAGTGTCTGACGCTGAAATCACTGACATAGAGACACTATTTGACAAGTTGGGATCGAGAACATGCTGATCCAGAATGTTTAATGGGCTAACGTTATCCCACTCTGTGACCGTAATACTGAGTCCTGCATGGGTCCATTTATGAAAACCTGCACCCACTCATACCTGTAAAGCTCAGTACCAGAGCAGACCTGTCACTCGTCATTAGCTGCGGTTACATGATGGCTTCTCATTCAGAATGAAATAAATCTGAATGAAATCATTCGGAATTAAAGTCTTTCCAGGTAGTTTACATGAGAAATATTCATTCTGAATGAGGGTTTACACAGGAAATCAGTTTAATCGCCTTTATTCAGGTCTGTGCAAGATTTGGGGCAGGGAAGGTTTCTGATTGGATAGGGGGTGGGGCGGATGTTACGTGTTTACGTTTACCAGAAGAAAACACTGTAGTCCTTGTTCCGGATAACAAGATGCTTGACGATGCCGTTCTTAGTGCCTCTTTCGGGCTTGTTTTGCTTATATTCTTGAAGCAGCAGTACGACAACAACCTTGTTCTGCTAATGCTTCATCTGTTGAGGAGGAGAAGGGAGGGAGAAGGTCGAAGAAGGGAGATAGAAGACCGTGCTTTGGCGAATGGAAACCGGTGAGTGCAACAAGTCCAACTGCTCTATCTCAGCCCGTTGCTATGCGCACTATATACGTCACGCGCCAGAAGGGCAAGGAAACGAGCATGCGCAGAAAGACCGGAATGAACTTAAAGAGGAATGAGCGTATACAAGTGCGAGAAATTCTTTCATTCGGAATTAGAAACAGAATATTCCAGCCCCTTACATCGGATTGAATTTTCAATCACATTGGCCATTTTCATTCCGAATTAGGTGTTTACAAGATCACTTTTAATAGGAATGAACTTTCATTCGAAATGAAAAGGGAATTAAACTGTCCATGTAAACGCACTCATTATGTCTAAGTCAAAACCGCACCTGTGATTAAACACAGACTACAGTCACTCACATTAAGCAAAGGTTCCACTTATGTCATGCTTTTCAAAGTAAAACGATAGTAGTGATTTAGAAGTCAAAATATTACACATATACTGCACATCTTTTTACTTTGTTTTATTCTGAAAAATAGAAAATAGATTTTTTTTCTCACCCCACCCACCTGTATTTTATTTTTTCTCATGCCCGTACCTGTGAATTTATATATATCCTGTAGTGTACTTGCGGGTACCTTACCTGGTGCAGGACCTTACCTGGTGCAGGACTTCCATCCTCACTGTGTCCTCACTGCCTGGTGCTCTCAGGCCATTTATTGTCATTTATTTGGTTGTTCATATAGTTGTTGGGATGTTTTTCGTACAATACTGGGCTTTGAAAATTCCAAGTTGAAAACAACAAGTTAGCCCTGTCCTGGAGGTGTGACATCAGTTAAAACAAAAGGATTTTATTGGCCAGATCCACTGAAATTGATGTCTGCCTGAATCTTTTTCCCTGTATGAATGTTTGTAAGTGCTATATTGTAGGCAGCTGGACTTGGTTGCCTTTCTTGAAGACGTTTCGCCTCTCATCCAAGAAGCTTCTTCAGTTCTAAACGACTGGTACGAAGTCGCAGGCTTTAAAGCCTGTGAGGGTGGGAACCTTTGCAGAGTCGTAGGGGTCACGTGAGCTCTTAGTTTCAGAGTTGTTAAGGCCACCATGTGAGTTGTTAGGGTCAGGTGGGACCAGGGGTGAACGGGTGTGAAGTCCTCTGGGGAGGGATCCCAAAACTGCATTGTAGGTGGGTGATAAGATAAATTCAACGTAACCCAACTGTGGTGAGTAGTTGATATACACTATATTCTGCCACACTTGGGCTACTCTGTGATGGTAACTCTTCACAACTCTTGATGATAGGCTAAACTCTTTCTCTCATTTTACACAATGGCACTTTGACAACTGCAGCTGCAGGCGAACGTGGGCAGTACAACAGAACTGGTCATTAACACATCAAACACACCCCACACTGGACTGAACCCCCCCACCCCATCCACAGCAAGACAGTGGAACAGGTGAGGAGATCATAGACAATTAACTCTGTCATGATCAACAAATTACTGACATGCATAATTGATCCCAGCAAAAACCACATGTCATCTCTAAACTCAGAGTGCTGTCTGTTCCCTCGCCTCCTATTGTTGCGTTACAAAGGCACAATCCAACCCATCCTGCTGCTTCATCACCCTGTTAACCATCTCCAACGGAAACCTGTAGGTACTGCCTCCAAAGTCATCTGCCTTCCCACACTGGGTCTATCAGATATGAACCTCCGGCATGCCTCATTCACAATAGCAAATGACACTGATCGCCCACTCAGTCAATACTTAACATTACTCCATCTGGTTGGAGATACAGGACTCTTAAATGGAAAAGAGCTCGTTTAAGCAGAGTTTTGTTTCTTCAGCATCAGCAGCCCTCAACAATCTGCCTCACTGGCTCTGTAACGAGCTGAGATGATCATGCATTCGAGGAGATTTGAAGTGAGATTCTTTCCTAGTCTTGCTGGATATCTGACTTCAGTGTCTGAACAGTCTGGGGTTGACGCTTCATAATGTTCCACACATGTTCAGTGGGAGACAGGTGTGGACAGGATGGAGCTGAGTGTCAGGTGACACCATCAGCCAGCTTGAGTCGAGCTCAGACCGGCCAGTTCACACTGCTGACACTTTTCTCTGCAACGTTCTAAAACGGTTTTGTCTCGTCGCCGATCTTTGGTCTGAGAGCGATTTCTTTAGATAGTCTGAAGCTTTTGATGATATTATGGATTGTAGATGTGCGTTGAGAAACATTGCTCTTAAACTGTTGGACAGTTTGTCTATGCAGTTTTTGACAAAGTGCTTGTAAACTACTAAGCCATTGGAGGATGCCCTGTTAGGCTGCTCTCAGCCATAGAGTCGTCTCCTTTGGTCTGAATCAGGGACTAATTTTGTGACAAAGTTGTATAATTGTCTAGAGTTGGTTCGTGTTCTCACGGCAGCATTTACAAGAGGACCAGATCAAATGCCTTGTGTGAGAAAGCTGCTCTTGATTGGTCAGAATTTCCATGTGGGAAAAATCCAGGAAGTAAAGCAAACGTTGAAGAAGAGTACACTTGGAAGATAAATATGACACTTTCTAATGTCACAATGGAGGGACAACTACGCAGGTTGATTTTAGCGCTGCTCATCATGGACTATATTACTGTCATTGTTCATTTTAGTCAAACCATACAGTTTGAAAACGAGGCGCGGCTCCAACTAGAAAACAATGTTGTGATGCATTGGATGTGCTGAATGTGCATATTAAGGCAGTACAGGAGGAGGTGCACATTAATAATCCTCCAGGACTGTGACATGCTCATGTTTAACCCAAACAATGTGTCATGTGACTGCAGTTGGTTCACATCCAGGTCGGAACACGTTCTGACCACAAACGAACCGCACCAGAGTTTGTTTGTAACCGGACCGACACCACCTCTTCAAGAAGGTCTCGGTCCATTTGTTTTGGTGCACACCTGAGTGTGATTGCTGTGTTCACACCTGCCGCATGAACCGCACTGGGGGGGAAAAGGAACCTGAGTTCGATTGAACGGTACCAAACAGGGCAGGTGTGAAAGCAGCCTAAATCTGTTACCAGTGAACCAGTTTGTTGAGGATTTCACATCTTTCACAGTCTTTTGTTTTGTTTTGTTTTCTTACAATTTTTTGGAGCATGTTGCAGACATCAAATTCACAGTGTTTATTTTACAAAAAAACAATAAAAGTTGATCAGTTTGAACATTAAATACCTTGTTGTTGTCGTACTGTATTCAGTTTAATATAAGGTTTACAAATCTGTTCTCATTTGTTTTAAAGGCAAGGCAAGGCAAGTTTATTTGTATAGCACAATTCAACACAAGGTAATTCAAAGTGCTTTACAGAGACATTAAAAGCAACAAGACACAATTTAAAACAATAAAAACAGTCAATTAAAAAGGAAAATAGAAATAATAATAAAATACAGTAACATAAAATAAAAACAGGCTCAATACATTGAACAGTCAGGATAAGAAAAGAAGTAGAATAATAAAAGGCATAAATCAGCAGTGTGTAGTTAAAAAGTACGGGCAGTAGAATACAGCAGGTAAGTATTTAATCTAAGAGTACGCTTCAGTAAACAATAGTGTTTTTAGCCCTGATTTAAAGGAGCTGACAGTTTGAACAGACTTCAGATCTACAGGAAGTTTGTTCCTCAGGTGAGGAGCATAATAACTGAATGCTGCCTCACCTTGCTTGGTTCTTGTTCTTGGAACACACAACAAACCTGTTCCAGGTGATCTAAGGGGTCGGGATGCTTCGTAGGGAACCAGTAGATCAAGCGTGTATTTTGGTCCGAGACCATTTAGGGCTTTGTAGACCAGCAGTAAGATTTTAAAATCTATTCTTTGACTCACAGGAAGCCAGTGTCCCAACTTTTTAGCATCAGGGTGTGTGTTGTACATTTGTGTGTACTGGAGACAAATATCCCTGTGGGACAATAAATCTCAATAAAACATTGACAGAGGTTTGAATCTAACAGGTGTGCTGAATAGAAGCTTTCAGGAGGTGACGCTTTTCATTCACCTCCTAACCATGTTTTTTTTTTTTGCACGCTCAAGGTTCCATCTTTGTGTTTCTGTGTTGTATTCACTGTCCTCATGAATCATACTGGATAATGATGAGGTTACGAGTGTATGAGTATGCACACACACACACACACACACACACACACACACACACACACACAAACCGAAGGCCGTGTCACCTGCACACACACACTATTCACGACTTTGTTTCTGTGTCGTCTGAATGAAAAATGGAGATGAGCTGCTCACTCATTAGTCCATTTCCCACTTTAACAGGTGCTAATGGGATCAGAGGCCAAATCTGTGATCCAGAAACAAACAAAAAGCATAGCAGAACTTAAATTATAAAACCTTTTAAACACCTCATTCATACCAGCCATTTATCACATTATTATCAGACCTGTACGATCTATACAGTCCTGGGCAAATTCACAGAGAAGGGACTAAAGCTGCTGATAAATGCAGCTGGAGCCGAGTGGGCGACTGCTTACGCTGCTGGAACAAAAGAAATTAGGGTTTCAAAATAGAAAAGAATAAAAGAAAGGAAAGGGAAAGAAAGCAAACTGACCTTTAAAAAAAATTGAAAGGTGCGTGAGGGAGACATGGATCAAGAGAGGAAAGGTGGGGTGCCCACAGACACGGGCACTGGTTAAACACTCCCAGGAAATCATTGAAACCTAGTTTTTTAGTGTAGTTTATTTATTTTTTTTGGATGTTGGACAAAGAAAATAGAATACTTTCAAACAGAATACATTCATTTGAAAATATAAATGAAGAGAGAAAAGGAAAAAAAAAGAAAATGCAAAAGGAAATACAAATCCTATCATGATGCCCTTTTTAGAAAACTCTACAATTTTTTTTTTTTTTATAACTACTGAAGACGTAAATCTTTAACAACAAAAAAAAAGTCTTTAACAACACAAGTGTGTAGTTTCATTAGTAGTTTCCTAAAACAGCTGAAGGAGCACATTTATTGGGGACTATTTTCAGATGCAGACTGGTGCAGAGTCGCAGGCTTTAAACTCCATGTGGATGTGAACCCTTAAGCCTGATTTATGGTCCTGCGGCGTACCTACGATGTACCTACGTCGTTGCCATGACGCCGTCGTGAACCCTTCGAACCTCTCCATCACTCCATTTCATCACGGTGCAATTCACCGCCAGAGCGGTAGGGGGCTGCGTTCCTTTCCTGAATGGTTATCGTCGTCTCTAGTTGATTCTTTGTTTAGCTTCCTGCTTTTCCGGTCACAGTGAACAGTGGCAACCGAGAGAGAGAGAATCTTGCTGGATTTGGAGTTGTTGGATGTCAAAGAAAGTATGTTAATACTGCAACATCTACATCGCAACAGAAGATGTTTAAAGATGGCGGGGATGGCGCAATCTGGAAATACGGAACCGGAAATGCGTTGCTACCAAGCAAACCAATCACAGCCCTCTCAGTCTGCGCTGGGTCTGTGTCGCTTCTACATGTAGTTACTTATTTTTTGGGAGGTGCACGTCAGGCTACGCCGGGGGCTATGCCGGGGGCTACGGCAAGCCTCCTGCATAGCCACGTACCCTACAACGTTGGTACATCGTTGATTAAATGCAGGACCATAAATCAGGCTTTACAGAGTCATTATTAGTCACTAAGTTTCAGAGTTGTTAAGGTCAGATGTGAGTCATTGGCCCACCTGGCCATCTTGTGTGTCGTTAGGGTTAGATGGGTCCAGGTGTGAATGGGTGTTAGGTAGTCGATGGTCATTCCAGTTTGATGTAGAAAGCCTCTTTCAAACCATCTTCCTTCTCTGGCCAAGATGTGCACATTGCTGTCCTCTAAGAATGCCTCTTGGATGAGAGGCGAAACGTCTTCAAGAAACTCAAGCAAGTCCAGTTGCCTACAATATAGCACTTATGATTATTGTGCATCCCTAGCTTAACATGGTTGCTACCAATGGATGCCTTAGGTCCTCTGGTTTAATATAATACCTGTCGCTTCAATTTAGCTTTAAAACTGAGCCTGAAACGGCAGGTTTTATGTAGTAGTAGTACCCTGATTTTTCCCTCAGGAGCATTGCAGTGATTTAAGTCAGGAAGTAAAGTGTTGTTCTTGATCCCATTTAAGGGTCGACCATTTACCTTTTCATGGCCCCCCCTTTGGTCTTGGGCCCTTTGGGCCCTTTGGGCCCTTTGACCCCTTCTGACAGTGGGCCTGCATGAACAGTCATGTTGCTATGGATACAGCTCAGGTCCAGGTTTACTGGCAGCTGACTGATAAGAGTGGACATTGTTTTTATAAAGTTAATGGTTGTGTTTGAATCTTCCAAAGCCTCAAACAGACAGGAAATAAAAGGAAATGAAATCACGCAGTGTTTGTTTTTGTCTTCTCAAGCTAAAATAATTCATCATAAACCAACCTTGTTTAAAAGAAATGACAATTACGTCTTTGTTCTGAGGGAAACAGAATCACTGCTGGGATCAGCGGCGGTGTATTTTATGGATTTGTTTCCTCATTTTGTCGATAAACTCACTCACTCAGAAAATAACTGCTTTTGCAATTTAGTAATATAGAAATTTCTATGAGAAAGTTCAACGACATGATCTGTAGATGAGGATGGTGTGAGCTGCAAACTCATAATTTGGGGAAATTGCCATTTTTCTTTATCTCTTAAAGACATTTTAACTTTAATGAGTGCAGATTGAAACATCATTCATTATTAATAATCCAGTAATAAGTGAGACAGTGGCAACTCTTGTTCTCATTATCTGGTTTTTTTTGGGTGCTTCCAGGACATTACATCCTTACACTGACCTCGTCATATATCGACGTTTGGTCATGGACCTTCCACGTCAAGATAAGACATGCAAGGTACCCTGGGTGTGTTGGTTGACGATGTTCTTTTTCACAGGAAGTGTACAGTTTGCATACAGTCTCTTTTAAATCCTTCAACAACACACACACAAGTGCTTACGTTTAGGAAAAAAGAACAGTGTTTGGTTTTACAATCGTATGGGAAGCGAACACCGGCCTCCCAGGTGAAAGTTGGTGATTGTTGCCGACGTGAAAGGATGGCTTTTTTTGTCAGTGTCTGGCACCAGAGATCATGACCAACCGCTAGTATTCGACAACTTCCGAGTGAGACGGGGTTCTCCAGAGAGTGGAAGCTGCTATTCTCACAGTCTAACATTAGAAAACAGCTAACACAAAGTTTCTATTAGTAATTTTTGTAAGTACAGGACTGAGATGTACTGTTCCAACAAGTATGATCAATGATGAGATATCTAGCTGCTGTTTTACATTCAGTCCTGGTTCAGTCTTGGGAGGGTTGCAAATAGAAGAAGTGAAGCAGCAGTTTTATTCCAAGAGGCCTGCACCATTATTCTGAACCTTTGGACAGATGCAGACAGATGATGCTGGCCCTGGAACAGAGGTACACCGTGCAGCTTTTCAGCTCATAAATTTCTGCTCAGTCTTTACTGGTGTGTTTTGTTATTTAGGAGCATTTCGTCTTAATGTGTGAAATGGAATTTGCTTCAAAAGGTCTGTGCTTGTCCAGTTTGGTCTCTGAGGTCCAATGGAGGCAATGCTCTGTGGCACGCAACGATATTTCAGATTACAGCATTCTTCTAAATTTGTGTCAGCAGTTTGTGTTTGTCTCCTTCCTGTTTCAACATGACAAGGCCCCCGTGCACAAAACCAGCTCCTTAAAGAAACCATTTTCACAGTTTGGTGTGGAGGACGTTGACAGAGCTCTAACCCCAACGGTCCGTGTACTTCGTGGCCATTCGTTTTTCGTTTCGAAATAACAAATTAGAACACGGAAAACCAACCATTATCCGTTTTTTGTTTTGAAATGACCAAACGAAAAAGGAAAAAAAAAACGATCTGTCTCCCGTTTTTTATTTGATAATAAAGAAAAGAAAAACGGAAAACAAATCGTTATCCATTATCCGTTATCCGATTTAATTTGGGAATTTAAAAAATACCCTGTGGGAATCTTCTTTCTCTATTTTTTGTTCGTTTCTTCTCTGTGACCAGTAAGTTGCATTCATGTGGTGTTGGAATAATCGGAAAACTGACTTTCCGACTGGGAAAATACACATTACACATTACATGTCCGCAAAAAATGATATGCAATATGTAAATTAATAAAAAGTTTTATTACCATGGACCAAACGTTCCTTTTCGTCCGCCAGTTTTCTGTGAAAGTGACGTCAATTTCAGTCAAGTCGGCAACTCCTGTTCCAAAATTATCTCTGAGTTGTTTTTCCGACATGAGCAGATGTTCACGTGTATTTTCCCAGTCCGAAAGTCATTTTTCCGATTATTTTTCCGACACCACTTGAATGCAACTTACTGAAGAAGAAACGAACAAAAAATAGAGAAAGGAGTTTCCCACAGGGTTTTTTTAAATTCCCAAATTAAATCGGATAACAGATAATGGATAATGGATAACGATTCGTTTTCCATTTTTCTTTTCTTTATTATCAAATAAAAAACGGGAGACAGATCGTTTTTTTTCCTTTTTCCTTTGGTCATTTCAAAACAAAAAACGGATAATGGTTGGTTTTCTGTGTTTCAATTTGTTATTTCGAAACGAAAAACGAATGGCCGCGAAGTACATGGACCCCCAACCCCATCCAACACCTTTAGAAAGAACCGGGGTGACTGTGAGTCAGACCTGATCAACAAACATCAGTGCTGATATTGTGGTGTCTGAATGGGAGTAAATCTGTGCAGCTGGGGAGACAGAACCCAGGAGAGTGGAGTTAGAGCACATATTAACCTCCTGAGACCCCGCGTCCTCATTGAGGACATTACATTCTGGGTTTGCTGCACCTTATAACTCATTTAGCTTAACTTAGACCTGTTGTCCTCATTCATGGACTTTTTTTTGTGCCATCTAGTTCCGAAAGCACAACACATTAATCCATGTAAAAAACCATGGCCATGTCATGGATCCAGGCTCAAAAGTGGACAAGGTCCAAAACCTGATCAGGTTTGATGGTTGAAACTTGTTTATCCACGCTTAACCCTTTCAAAACGGACCTCCTGTGGAAGGCTGAGGAAGATCATTGTTTGCACGATCCTCTTGTACTGAATCTACAATAAGAACCATAACAGTTAGAGGATGCCAGAGGAACAAATGAGCACCGTTGCACTCTGCTCATAAAAATGAATGAATAATTCAAATAACCTATGGAGCATTAGGAAATCTTTTCTTTATGTCTCTACATTTAAAAACTGTGAAATTATAGTTTTCTATGTTTTTATTTGTAAAAGCTAAAAAAAAACATCCAATTTTGTATTTTTTATGACACGTTTTCAATACTTTGATTGATGACTGATGGTTTATTGACTAACATAACCTTTTAGCTGAGCTTGTACAGATTTTACGGATATAAAGCATTTGAAGATACTCAAATAAATGACATCATAATAAGCAAACATTGCAAACTAGGCAGTGGTGGACCATTTCTGTTGCAGAGTTTAAAGTGTTGATAAAGATTGTGGTTTGATATGGTAAACTGATTTGACTAATTTTAGCGATCGTAACAAGCTAAGATACTGATAATTAGGAAGTTCTCATTTGACGCCATTGGGACTTTGTTATTGTAGTATTGCAGTATTACTTTCTTTAACAAACAGCACTATCAGTAATATTAACTAGTGCAGGTGCCTCCCTGGAGTGCAGCAGGCCGCAGTGAATAAGTTGTTTCTGAAAACACCATCAAATATGTATTGAAGCAGAATATTTCATTAGATTAAAACATGTTAAGAAGCTGTGCCGGTGACACGACGCTGTACTAGCTTAAAGACATGTTAAGTTTGCAGATAGTAGCTAAATCTGTGTCAGGGATGCTTACGATCTTTGGCACAAGCGCCTCAGTTCTGACCACATCACTGTTGTGGCACAAATAACCTTAAAGCAGACCCTCTCATGTAATATTGCTTCATTACAAACTTGTGACTATTACGAATAAACCCATCATCCCCATATGAGGAAAAACTACTCGCTGTTCAAAGACAGTTTTTTACACTTATCAGGTTGTACTGATTCCAATTAGCTTTGAGAAATTAAAAACAAAAGCTCAGATCTGGACATGGCGTCTAAAGTTAAACTGTCCACATACTTTTGGCCATATACTGTACTTCAACCGAGGCTGTAAGTTTCCAGGCCCCTCCGCTTACGTTGCCACCGTTATTGCTCATTCTTGTTGTAAATCTCTGGCGACATTTGCTGCAGACTTTCGTCACAGTTTCAGTCTCACCAGCTGAAAAACACCTTCATCACTGAGTCAGCCTGGACTGTGTGTGCCAAATGTTACCGCCTGGGGACTAAATGTAAAACTCTCAGCTCCTGCATGTCATAAATAATCAATAACGACACTGCAATGATGTAAGATTCATGTGTGAGGAGTGGATGACGGAGAGTGAGGTGCAGTCCACTCTTAGGCTGAGTGAAAACCTGGACTGATCCGAACTGGCCGTGACCTTGTTTGTGTCTCTGAATAAAATACAGCAGGAAGAGAAAGACTCGTTTTTCAGGATGACTAATCAAACTGTAATCTGACAGAAGACGAGATATCCTGGTGGAAATACAAGATCCAGTCATGTAAGCGTCTCTGGAAACAGTCAGAGTTACGTAAACTCAGTTTAACATCCTGACAGTTTGATACAAACATCAGCAGGATGAAAGAGGCTCCGTATCACATTTATACACAAATTACGCTGCGGAGTGCGACAACATCTCTGCAACATGAGCATTACCGTCATAAAGTTTGCAATCAGCTGTATATTGATGTTTTTCTTCTTTCCTTCAATAACAACCATTGCTACAGAGATAAAAACAGAATAAACCAGACACCAAATGTTTTATTTACATTTCAAAAGAAGAATGAAATGATTCAGACTTCCATTTAGTCGACGCCTTCACAGTCTTTATTGAACCATAATGGTGCGCCTGGTCTCTGAATATTGAGTCAGTGTATTTTTCTTTGGGCAGTGGACTCAGTGGTTAGATTGAAGAGGTTTAAACTGGGATTTGTTTGGCTGATATTCCAACAGTGCTAATCGGAGACTAACCTTTTGTTTCTGTGGTGGAGCTTGAAGAGGAGCTTTGCTAAACTTAATTCCAGCTTGTTAGAGGAATTATTGGAACATGTTCCTGTATAAATAAAACATATTTGAGCCTAATAATTAAGATAACACAGTCCATTTAGTCTAAATTAGCCTGTCAACAATATTAATAGGTCTTAATTGTTATGATTTGGTTTAAAGCCTGGACCCAAAAGCACGACTCAGGAAACAGGTACACAGTGAATAACAAGTCTTTAATGTTCAAATGTGCAGAACAGTGCAAGGGGGAGGGGTGGAGCGTGGTCCCAGGATCCCGACGTGTTCCTTGAAGGCACCGGTGAGGAGGAGAGTGAGAGTGTCCGTGGTGTGGCGTCCGCCACGTGGTAATGGCGGCGGTGCTGCGGCACGGCGCAGTAGGTTCCGTCTTCTCGAGCGTACTCACTCCGAGGGGAAACACAGGAGAGCTGACGGCAGCAGGAAGGTCCACAGGCAGGCAGTGAAGTAGCTCACATGAGATCAAACACAGAGGAGCCAGGATACAAACTACTGCGCAGACGGATGAAACGATCTGGCGACGAGTAGGGAGGAATCCAGAGGCTTTATGGAGAGGTTGATTACTGGAGTGGATTCACCTGGCACTGCCTGTGGAAGGAAGCCACGCCCACATGCACACACACAGAACAGACAGGGGGAGAAACACAGGAGGAGTAATACAGACAGGGAATGACACACACACACATGAGGGAGAGGGAGGGGCTGTCATGATGAGGATCATGACATTAATGATGTTTATTAATATGTTTATCACAAGGTGGCTTCTCTGCATTCAGCTAATTATTATTAGCAGTGTTGAATGCAAACACATTTGTCCAAGCACTATTAAAACCTCTCTAACTCCTTTATTTGGTGATATTTTATGGTGTTTCTGTGTCATAAACAACATCAGCTATCACAATCACACCTGATTTCAATAAGGTACAATGTTTGAAGCTGGCTGAGTGTTGTTTGATCACTGATAGTACTGTTTTGAAGCAGAGTGACCGACTTGTCATTTGGAGCTCCGCCTGGATCTTTTCATGGAAAAAACACTGTAGAATGGTCATACTTTGAGCAATCCTCTTCAAATTTGAAACAAATGTTCATTGATAGTGTGCCTACAGCCCCACAGTGTCATTTACCTGCTCAGATGAAACCACAGACCGTTATTCATCCTGAAAAACATTTTTTATTTTATTTTAGGCAAAATCTTCAATTTTTTTACTGACTTCAGAGGCCCATTACTCTATCTCTGTATCACCTAGAGTGTTTCTGACACTTTCACAAGAAACTTCAGAGAGTTTTCTTTCTGGCAAGACCTCATGCATGCATGTATTCAGAGCGGTGCAGAAACTACAGTCATTTTAATTTGGGTATGTCATTTTAGGCGTTTTTGCTACAAAATGGGGGTGGAGTACAAGAGACATGTACATGTGACTTTAGAGCCACAGGTTTCCTACCTGTTTCCTTCCTGGTTGCACAGTTGTCTGCACAGTAACCTTGGCCGTCTCATTCTTGTAAACACGATATCTCAAAACACTTTTCTGGCCATAACTCAGCATCATATCTCAGGAACAGAAAGCGGAGACATTTGATCAGATACTGAATTGGTGACTCTAATCTTGAGACTGTGCTGATTGTATAGATCTTCTGTGCTGCTGGTTTGAAGATATGTGTGAAGTTAGAATTTGTAGTGTCTCTGCAGCATATCTGAGGCATTATCAGCTGTCATGGCTACGTATGACTCTAGACAGACACAGATGTTAACTGTAAATGCCACTTGACTGGTCTGCGGAGGCATACCACTGATCTTTTCCTGATCATAACCATATAATAAAGTGTTTTTTGTGCCTAAACATAGTTCGACTTATCTGCTATGTAAAATGTACAAAGGTAAGGTATCTGTGGTTTGCAGAAACGTACAATGTCAATATTTATTCTTTTATCCAGCATTTCGTCCATATACAAGACAAACCATTCATGGTCAATAACTATTTGTAAAGAGAACTCTGTACGAGCCAAAAGCATCAAAGACCATTCCAACATGGCCTCACTCTGAAGTCGTCGAATACCGGTGCTTGGTCGGTGACAAAAGAAACCCTGTCCTTTCATGTCGGCATGGAAGGATGGCTTATTATTATTGTTAAATGGTGCCCAGTGTTGTGTCAGGGGGAAACACGGCGGGACGACAGTTAAGAGGGCGGAAAGGGTGGTTGATGGGTCCAGCGACCACCAGCTCATCCGGGAGGTCGGTGTTCGCCTCCTGTAAGATTGTAAAACCAAACTCTGTTTTCTTTACGTCACTGAGGTTAAAAATCTATTTTATCTTTCTTTTCTTTGAGCCAAGACAACAGGAGTTACCAAAAACAAAAAAGAAGTTTAACCACAAACTTCCATTAAAACAGATAAAACATGAGGAGAATACTCAAGTGTCACACAGATGTGATCAAAATTTGAGTCTTCTGGCTGACTCAAGAATAACCTCCTGTGGGTTTTCCTTTTTATACTGCATGTATCCATCGATTAACTGAGCAGACGGCTGTCCCTCTGTGGTATGAATAAACCCAGCGCCCCCGCCCAGCTCAATCACTGATGTCTGTCTAATGAGGAATTTAAAATGCAGCTACACATAAAGAATAATTATGGTGAGAGTGACAGAGTTCCATTGTTTTCTGTCTTTGTCCTCCAGTCTGCAGCCGTCCGACACCTTGCTGGAGTTTCTCATTAACTAACAAAGAGCCAGGAGCCACTAATGCTGTCAAGAGAAAATTGATATCATTATTGGATGATTTATGTTTGTGTTCAGTCCAGAAAATCTCAAAGGGCTCATTTCATAATGGTTTTTACTCTTTTATTCATGGGGCAGCCTTTTGAGGTCCAATTTAATCTGTTTATTCATAGATCCATGTCCAAATGTAGTCAAACACCTCAGTGTGTGTGTGTGTGTGTGTGTGCTGGAGAATTTGGAGAAGACGTGTGTTTCTCCTGGTAGCTTTGGGAGGTGGAAGGTTGCAGGTAGGAGATGATGAGGGTGGGGCGGTGGATGGGTCACAATAAACTAGATTTGTGTGCAGGACTCTCTCTGGAGTTGCATGATTGGATCCAAACTTTGAGTGAACTTTGAGTCATTTTAAGGTTTGACCTCACCATGTCTCTTTTCATGAACGTAACCTCCGTAACTTTACATTGAGTACATAACTGTATGTTAAGGATGTAACGTCATTTTTGGGGCACATATTCGTAGGATACAAACTGTTGTGTGTTGTGTCACTTTTTTTTCTTTGGACATAATATGACTATTCTATGAGAATACATTGCAGCAATGCCCCATGGGAGGTGACGTGTCCTGTAGGAGCGTCTGTGCTCTCCAGAACTGCTGCAAGGTGTTACAGCTCAGAGTGTGTGCTTGTGGTTTTGAGGATGTTTGTACGCATGACATTAAGATGTGGAATCATACAGCAGTATTGTTCTGATATATGCTGATGATCAGATTTTATTCCTCAACAAACTGTAACAAGTCAGAAACTTGTCAACCAGCTCAGTCGCCAGGAAAAAGTGTTGGCAGTGTTCATTTCTGCAAACCACAAATAAGTGACGTGTTCCTTTCATACATGTGATATCAACGTTTGTAAAGTGACGCAGTGAATGAGCTGACTCTGTCATCAGGAGGTGGAGGGTATGGTGGATGGTGTGACACCTTGACGAGACGTTTGCAAAGCTGCAGACCGTTGTTTAAGACCAACAAACAGGGGTGCTGCCGGGGATTATTGGCCCCATTAAAAGATATCACATTTGGCCCTTAAAGGGATAGTGCACCCAAAAATAAAAATTCAGCCATTATCTACTCACCCTCATGCCTTTTAAGGCCCTTCATAATCAAGCCTCTTCGTACCTGTCTGAACTCCTACATATCTACACACCCTCATAATTATGGCAACACAGCCTCTTAAGTTGAATTAAGCCTATCAATCTTACTAATAGATCTACATAATACATAAGCATTCATTAATATATTTTAACACAAGGTGCCAAGCTGTGGGCTGTTTTTGATTATTTGGTACTTTGCTTTTATCAACAACGCTGCAAAGTTAAACAATTACCCATTCCCTTTTTGGATTTGGAATCCATAGCTAGCCCATCTAGGAAGATGCAAGATCACTTCAGCCATTGCTTGTAATTTTTTACGAGGAAATGGCGCCAGACCAGACCAGACGCAGATTTTAGTTGATGAAATGTTAAAATTTTTTTCTCGTTGTATAGGCTATGCATTTTTACATTTGAAGAATGTAAGAATCACTTTTAGCCTACAACAATCAATGAAAATTAAAATGTATAATTTTCTGTCAAAGCTACAGACGAGGGGCTAAAGAGCTGGAGGTTGCTGACTGACCCCTGTCTTACATTCTCTTCTGCAATCCAACTCACATCACCATCTACACACTTCTAGATCCTTCAGACATTCTGACCCTCACGTCTGGAACTCTCTCCAATAAGACATTCACAACATTGACTTCCTTTACTCTTCAGATCCTTCAAACTGTGCCTTGTATGGCGCCCTTGAATGCTTGAAAAGGTGTTTATAAATAAAGTGCATTATTATCATTTTTATTATTATCTGGTTATTACTCACCTGCTGCAGCAGTTCTCCAACTGACCACTACAGTACATCACAGAGCTTCAAGAACCAAGTGTATGGAGCGTACATGTCACATCCTGTGTCTGAAATATTAATTCAGGTCCATTAAAGTTAAATGACTCTCTGTTTTTCATGTTCCCTTCCTCCTGTTTGCTTTTGAGTTAAATAATGAGCCTTTGACCGTGCAGAGACCTGTTGCTCTGTGGACGTCTGATGGATGTTTGTCTCTCTGTCTCCGTCAGGTATAAGGCAATCGTGAACCCGATGGACATCCAGACGTCCAGCGCTGTCTTCTGGACCTGTCTGAAGGCTGTTTCTATCTGGCTGCTGTCCGTGCTGCTGGCTGTTCCTGAGGCCATTTTCTCTCAGGTCGTCCCCATGCAGGTAAATTACAGACACTGAGAACACAACAGATACCAACTACAACAAACACTACTGTACTACAACCTATCCACCTGTCAGAAATCTGTAAAAGAAGCAGGTCATCCTGTTTCTCCAGTGTCATTTCAGTACACCGTCATAACCACATAATTCTCTTCAAAACAACTAAATCTGTAATCAAATCTTCTCTTAACCAGCGAAATAAAGCCACCCCAGTGATCTGTGAACAATTTTTATTCTTCTTCACAACCAATATAAATGAAATAAGACTCTTGATTGGTCAAGCCACCAGTGATCCTCAAACTCCACACTACAACCCTTCTGCCATACATCAATATCAAACTGAACCCTTCATTGTGTTCTTCAGATTTTATGCCTCCTAGATTCCTTAAAGACGTTTTTAACAGTGTTGTTCCCATCATTTTATCAATTATAAATAGCTCTCTTTTCACCAGCAATGTTCCCTCCTGACTTAAGCATGCAGTAGTTCACCTACTTCTCAAGAAACCAAGCCTTGACCCTACCAATTTTAAACATCTTAGACCCATTTCTAAGGCTGCTTTCAACCCTAGAGTCGTCTCCTTTGGTCTGAATCAGGGACTCATGTTGTTCCAAAGTTGTATAATTGCCTAGAGTTGGTTCATGTTCTCACGGCAGCATTTACAAGCGGACCAGATCAAATGCCTTGTGTGAGAAAGCTGCTCTTGATTGGTCAGAATTTCCATGCAGGAAAAATCCAGGAAGTAAAGCAAACGTTGAAGAAGAGTACACTTGCAAGATAAATGTGACACTTTCTAATGTCACAATGGAGGGACAACTACGCAGGTTGATTTTAGCGCTGCTCATCGTGGACTATATTGCTGTCATTGTTCATTTTAGTCAAACCATACAGTTTGAAAACGAGGCGCGGCTCCAACTAGAAAACAATGTTTTGATGCATTGGATGTGCTGAATGTGCATATTAAGGCAGTACAGGAGGAGGTGCACATTAATAATTCTCCAGGACTGTAACATGCTCATGTTTAACCAACATAAACAATGTGTCATGTGACTGCAGTTGGTTCAGATCCAGGTCGGAACACCTTCTCACCACAAACGAACCGCACCAGAGTTTGTTTGTAACCGGACTGAGATCACCTCTTCAAGAAGGTCTCGGTCTGGTTGTTTTGGTGTGTTCACACCTGCCCAAATGAACTGCACTGAGGGGGCAAACCAACCTGAGGTTGTACAGATTTTTGGAATATGGAGCATTTGAAGATACTCCAAGAAATGACACCACAATAGGCAAAAATAACAATGTAGGCAATGTGAGACTGTTTTTCAAGTTCAAAGGGTTAAAAAGGTCCAGCTCTCTAACCGGTACAGACCATTTTAACATGGAGCACCAGAGCTTCATACTGGAGGACATAAATTCATTTTGGACTTCATTTTCAACCTCATAACAGTCTATTATAGATCTGAGAACAGTCCAGCAAACACGTCTGATGCAGGTGATGATGACGACAATGATGATGATGATGATTCTAACAGCGTCTGCTGGCAGAGTGTTCGTGACCTCCTGAACATTCACGCTGAATGTGTGCTGTCCATCACTTCCTGCTGAAGGCTCATTGCTGCTCTCAGTCGGGGTTTCCCAGCACACAGCAACCCCCCGACAGCTGTAAACTCATCCGCACTCAGATTTATGAACCACGAGCGCGTTGATTTCTCTCTGCAATCTGTTTTATGATCTTTACCAATGAGCTCTAATGTGTCCTCTCCTGTCCTCTTGTGTGTCCTCTCTTGTCCTCCTGCCTGTCCTCTTCCGTCCCTTCACTTTCTCCTCCTCTCCTCCGCTCTCTATCTCCATTCGGTCTCTTTTTTCTTTTCCTCTCTTCATCCATGCCTGTGTGTGTCATCTTGTCGTCCCTTCTTCCTTGTTTCCTTTCTTCCTCTTTATTTACTCTTCTGTTTCACTCCTCTCCTCTCTACTCTCGTCTTGTCCTCCCCTCTTTTACTTTCCTCTTCTCCCCCACTTGCTTCCATCCCCTCATTTTCTCTTCTCCGTATTCCCTCTTCATCTTTCGCTTGCTCCTTTCTTCCTACTCTTCTTCATTTCCTCTACTTGTGTCCTTACTTGCTCTCCTTGTATCCTCTCCTTGTTTCATCATTTCCTTTCCCTCCCTCCTGTACTTTTCTCTTTTCTATTATATTTCCTTGTCTCCATTGTGTCCTTGTTTCCTCCTCTTTCGTCTCCTCTCCTTGTTTCCTCCTCTTTCCTCCCTAATTCCTTGTGTCCTTGTTTTCTCCTCCTCCTCCTCCTCCTCCTCCTCCCAGGGTCACAGGGACAACACTAACGTCACCTTGGTGAACTGCGTGCCCTACCCGCTGTCCAATCAGATGCATCCTAAGATCCACTCAGTGATGATCTTCCTGGTTTACTTCCTGATCCCTCTGACCATCATCTCGGTGTATTATTACCACATCGCCCGCACGCTCATCAAGAGCGCCCACGACATGCCGGGAGAGGTCAGCGAACACACCAAGAGACAGGTGAGCGACAGATGGATGAATGAACTGATGAATGAACACATGAGCTGACAAAGTGCCACTCAGCGGGTTTTCACTTTCACCAAACAGCCGTTCATTTCACTGACAGTTTGCAGAGCAGCTGCTGTGTAAATCTGAAACAGATAAAAGTGAAACAACAAAAACAAAATGTTCGGCTCCGTCTGTGATTTGGGACTCTTGCAACAGACAAAGAATCTGGAAGTTTTTAGTTTACGGTGGATCGACTCGGACGTGAAGCTTTTTGCACCCACACCTCCACCCTGCTGCTAAAGAGGCCTGGGTAAATATTTCAGCCATGAGGGAGGTTTAGTGGAGGACTGTGTCAGCTGGAGAGAGTAATCACTTTACACCAGCTTGATCTTCACAGATGGACGAGAGGTCAGAGTGAGGAGTGGGCTGAATTATTAAAGACTCGACAGCAGCAGGTCAGATCAGGTGGATGGAGCGGCACAGCTGGGAGTGACTGCTGTGTCTCTGGGGATTACCTCCATGATAATCATGTCAGTATAATGTACAGCTCCACAGCGCAGAGACGAGTCACAGTCACCAAACTGCTGCTCCCAGCTCCCTCTTTTAACACAAGTTTTTTATTTACAGGTGTTTCTAATTTGCTGTCTTTATATTACTGCTAAGATACTTCAAATACACTCAGCACTTCCTGCTGATTTTTCACATTAATCTTGTACTCCACCCTCATTTTGTAGCAAAAACGCCTAAAATGACATACCCAAATTAAAATGACTAGCTTCTGAACCGCTCTGACTACATGCATGCATGAGGTCTTGCCAGAAAGAAAACTCTCTGAAGTTTCTTGTGAAAGTGTCAGAAACACTCTAGGTGATACAGAGACAGAGTAATGGGCCTCTGAAGTCAGTAAAAAAATTGAAGATTTTGCCGAAAATAAAATAAAATAAAAAATATGTTTCAGGATTAATAACTGTCTGTGGCTTCATCTGAGCAGGTAAATGACACTGTTGGGCTGTAGGCACACTATCAATGAACATTTGTTACAAATTTGAAGAAGACTGCTCAAAGTATGACCATTCTACAGTGTTTTTTCCATGAAAAGATCCAGGCGGAGCTCCAAATGACAAGTCGGTCACTCTGCTTCAAAACAGTACTATCAGTGATCAAACAACACTCAGCCAGCTTCAAACATTGTACCTTATTGAAATCAGGTGTGATTATGATAGCTGATGTTGTTTATGACACAGAAACACCATAAAATATCACCAAATAAAGCCATATGAAACGTGAAAGTTATGATCCCACTTTCTAGACGGTATATCTCAGCCAAAAATAGTGGTAGGAGTGAGACTCTTACCTTTTATAAAAGAGCTAAGTCCCCACTAACAGCTCCGCATAAGATCGCGAGTAATCCTTTAACTTTTCCCGTCGAAAAATGGCATGACATGACTTGTCACCACTCATCGCGATTTTGGACTTTGTATGTTTAGGCTGCTCTGGTGCGAAATCCATAAGAAATGAAAGAAAAATTATGTTATTTTTGAAAAGTCAAGAGCTTGGAAACTGTACCTTGACTTTTGACAACAGACTCAAAAAGACTCCTAATAGTAGAGGTAGTGTCTGTAGGTAAAGGTGTAGTCTTATATTAATTGTTATTATTATTCGACTTGCTCTGCTCCTTTCAGCCCATTAACTGAAGGCGTCACCCTAACAACACATAAATACTGCAGGGAAAGTCGTCTCAGTGACATCTCTGCTGCAGCCTGTGTGGCTCTGCATGTCTGAGGGGACACTTTGCAGTGAGGTTGACCTCGACAAACTCGGGGTTAATGGAGAGTCGCTGACCAACACACGGTGAATCAACTGCTGACGCTGAGAGCTGAGAGCTGAGAGAAGAGGATGGTCATCAGAGATGCTCACTGAGACATGAAAAACACACTCTGATGGTTAGTGTATGAAGTACGGACGCTTGTTCTCTACTGCAGATAACAACCTCATCTCTGTCTGTTCCATTAGCATTCATATTGACAGGAAGTAAATAGAGTAAATCCCCAAAATATCCCTGTGAGACTGTGAAGATCACTGAGAGCAACATGTCCCAATGAGAGATGGTTTGGTCTGTAGGTCTTTTCCTGGTTTGGTTTGGCCCACTAAGCTCCAGTAAAAGGAAATCTTAATGCTGCAGCATATCATGAGATTTTACACAGTCGTGTTCCTCTAACTTTGTGGCTGCTGTTTAAAGGAGAGCTTTTCCTGTTTAAATGACAGACTGTAAATGAGACCCCGAATCATTTGGCACTAATTGACCTATGGCTAAGCCCCGCCCTCAAACGCGATGAGCCAATCACAGTGTGTATAGCCATTCCCATACACTTGGACATTCTTTCAAAATAAAAGCACTACGTCGGTACAACAGATTGTTTTTCTGATGCTGCCAGGTGCCATTACACAATAATGCCAACCAGCTGCATACCACGGCAACATGAAAGGACAGGAAGGAAGTAACTGACCAAACGCCAGTTCTCCACAACTTTGGCGTCAGAATGCGTTGGCTAAGCTATTACAATTGATCTATCGCTAAGTCCCGCCCTCAAATGCGATGAGCCAATCACAGTGCGTATAGCCATTCCCATACACTCGGACATTCTCTGCCTGGACGTCCATTGAAATGCATTACAGAAAGTCAGTTTTGTTCGGTTTTATGAGCTTTTTCTGAGTTTTGAAGTTTAGAAATGGTCAAACAGTGTGCATGGGGTACATGCACCTCCGACACAAGGTATCCTGAGAGGCTGGGCGACGAGGTGTATTTTTTACACTTTAAACCACATCTCAACCAAGAAAAGTGTCTCCTTTGGATAAAGTTGTGTGGTAACGTTAGACCACAACATCAACTCAACGTGAATAAGATTAACAATGATGTCTACATCTGTTCTAAGGTAAGTCAACATCGTGTTTGAGGCAACATATTGTCACTTTGCTGGAAAGAAATATAAAGTTATCTTTAACATCTCTAGCTAACGTTAGCTAAAGTTAGCCTAACGTTAGCTCCTAGCTGCGTTGTTCATCATGTCGCCTTGTTTGCTGGGAGTTCATTAGCCTATTTTGTTCTAGTTTTGTACTTTGGTGATTGTACATCATTGTTAGCTGTTGTCCAAAGAGCTCTAGTTAAGCTAACGTTAACTTCTGGAGCTTAGCTTCATTAACTTATCTGTAATGGCAGAGATAACAAAGGTTGGCAAACGTTATGCTGAATGATTCAGTGTAAATACTGTAGCACCAAACTAACGGAGAGACACTCTTGGTAAAGATGGTAAAAAGGCCGTTATCCTTTTCTCATATTCTGAGCCAAAAACCTTAACTTCAGTGGCACTTTAACTTGTTGTCTTTGATGGTGACGGCAACGAGATGCGGTTCACAAGCGTACACTGTGACCTGTAAATTTTGGCTTGTAATTTAAGCTTTTCATCGAGCTTCTCAACAATAAAATGATGAATATATCCCTCCAATGCGTAGTTTAGGCCCTTTTGGTTACTTCTCAATGACATCTGATCATTATGTCCCCAAAAATCATCAATTGCCTCCTGTGAAATGCCGTGTACTGTGACACCTGCCATAGCGCCGGTCACTGAATGTTGATAGTTTGTCCGAGTGAGTGGAGGGGGGCGTGGCTTAGCCATAGGTCAATTGCAGGTAAAAAGGAGTCAGTCTTTATTACATGCTCACAGGCAAATATATACAGTTAACATATACATGAAGAGTAAAGCTTCCAATAATGAATGATCGATCTATATATATATACACACACATTTGAGTAAATGGAGCAAATATGTCAAAGAAATCCCTCTGAAACTGCTTTCAAACACAGCACAGCTATTTGTAAGCAATTTGTTTCTAATATGTTCCATACTACAAAATCATTTCCAGGAAACTTTCAACAAATTAAAGAATAAATTGTTTGGAAATGACAGAGCCAGAAAGTAAAGTGTTAAATGAAGGTTTTCTCAGTTTGATGTGGAAGAACTTGACTTCAGTCACCCTCCTTATTTATATATCCATCTGAAAAATGCTGGAAGCCATAGTCTGCACTCTGTGACATATTCACAAGACCTGTTCTTGCCATTTGTTCCTAACATTTGTCTTGAAATAGGAAAAAGGGTTAGCTTGGATTCTGCTGCACGCTGATTTGGGAATTATAGGATTATAAATTGTAGATGTTATGACTGAATATCTGCCTCCATCTGATCCAGGATGTGTTGACCTGACTTGTGATTGTGACTTGTGAGGGAGATTTTTAATCACAGTGAGGCCTTTTCTGGTTAAAAAAGCTTTTATACCTCTGGTACAAACTGGACTGTGAGCCAGACGTGATCACCAACGTCACTGTTGGACCTCACTGACGCTGTGCGGTCTGAATGGGGTCAAATCTCTGCAGCTGGTTCAACATGTGGAAGAAAGACTGCAGAGTGGAGGCTCTCAGAGCAGCAGCACGTGGTTTTGGATTAGGAACCTTTAAAACAGGTCACGGTAAAAAGATAGGAACATATCCTGCCCGACATGTACAGAAACAAATCCAATGTTAATCGTCTCCTCCCTTCTTCTGTCCTCCTCCCTCGACATCATGTCTGTGTGGCGTCTGATTCATCTCATCACAGTTAAATCCCTCTGTCTCCTCGTGGGGCAGCGATACTATCAGTACTTTCTTAAATGATAAAAGCTTCATCACTCGTCGATCAGTATCTTCACATCTGTGGAGGTTGGAAGCCAATTGCTCCATTAACTGCAGACGCCCACATCAATACCAAACACGCCCACTGTCTTATCTGAGAGCGCAGCTAATTCATTATGTTAGCAGAGATAAGACATGCATCAGAGCGAGCCCACACACACACACACACACACACACACACATTTCAGAGCACATCATTGATCAGAAAATCACTCAGAGTTAGTTTTTGTTGTTTTACTTTATTTATTTATCAGCTTGTTTGCACAGGGCGGCGCCCAATGGTTCGATGAGTGGAGCAGGCGCCTCATGTGCGGGGGTGGTGTCCTTGCAGTGGTGGCCGTGGGTTCGATTTCAGCCCGTGGCCCTTTGCTGCATCCCTTCCTTGTCCCCATTTCACGATTCCAACTGTTCTGTCCCTAAGCAAAATGCCCAAAAAGAAAATCTTAAAAACAAAAAAATGTTTGCCCACAAAACTAGAGTTATTATAAGAGATGTAAAGACATAAATACATTTGCATATATACACAAGTACTTTTTACCCACTCTGAAATATACATAGTACATAAAAAAATAAAGTATTTAAAGTAAACTGAAGCGTTTACAGGAAAGGTAGGGAGCTGTAGTGTTATTAAAAGACTTCTTATAAAACTCAAGGAAACAATCAACAGAATAACTTTATAAAAAATAATAATGGATAGAAAAGCTACAAAATAAAGAAAAAAAGTAAAGAAAAAAAAAATAAAAGTGTGCCACATTACTGCAGTGAGATGGAGATGTTCAGACTGTCCAGTAGAACACAAAAAACTGTTTGAATAATTTTGATTAAAATATGAAGCACCCGGTACCAGTAAGAAGTAAGACGAAGAAACCCACATCAAACATGGAAGAAAAGTACTCAGCCCAGATGAAAATATGTTTCTGCTTTTGGTCATTTCTGGAAATCACAGATACGTTACATTTGTATGATTCATTCTTATCAGTATATCTAAAGTGACATAGTTTAAGCTGACTTAAGGCCCTTCCCATCTGGACAAAACCCTCACGAATATCTTGCTTTTGTATTTAATTGGAGAGGTTACAGTCGGCATCCATTCCCAGGACCAATGACTCTGCGGTAATCACGGGTATTTATTGGCTCCAGCTCCGACTGGTTCTGATCAGCAGTGATGGAAGAACAACACACAGGTGGGTGTGCTGATTTCGTCCCTTTGCTGATCACATTACCACAAAATACCCACCATCTCGGTCAAGGAAGTGCTCGAACATTGTTTAATTGTGCTCCACCCCCATTTTGTAGCAAAAACGCCTAAAATGACATACCCAAATTAAAATGACTGTAGCTTCTGAACCGCTCTGACTACATGCATGCATGAGGTCTTGCCAGAAAGAAAACTCTCTGAAGTTTCTTGTGAAAGTCTCAGAAACACTCTAGGTGATAGAGAGACAGAGTAATGGGCCTCTGAAGTCAGTAAAAAATTGAAGATTTTGCCGAAAATAAAATAAAATAAAAAATGTGTTTCAGGATTAATAACTGTCTGTGGCTTCATCTGAGCAGGTAAATGGCACTGTGGGGCTGTAAGCACACTATCAATGAACATTTGTTACAAATTTTAAGAAGACTGCTCAAAGTATGACCATTCTACAGTGTTTTTTCCATGAAAAGATCCAGGCGGAGCTCCAAATGACAAGTCGGTCACTCGGCTTCAAAACAGTACTGTCAGTGATCAAACAACACTCAGCGAGTAGAGCTCAACAATAAGGATTGCCCGATTGCCCGGGGCAAGTAAAACTCACGGTCGGGCATGTAAACTAACAACTCACTTGCCCGATCTGGCAAGTTGCTAAAAATAGTAAAAGTTAATGACTAATTGATAAAATAAATGTATTTTAAAACGTGCTCTTCTGCTCTGATGCAGTCGTCTCTCTGCCTGAAGTGACAGGCACAGCTGTGTAACAATGTCCTGCTCACAGCGCCCATTGATATTATTTTGCGCGACAGACGCTTCATATAATAACATAACAATATACTATTTATGGTGTTATGTCATCGTGTCATTTCTTTCTCTACATGGTCACGCGTTAACAATTCTCCTCTGCTCTCTGTATCGCGCACGGCGGAGTTTCGCCACACACACAGGTGATCACGCTAGAGCGGCTCGGGACGCATTTTCCTGACCAAACCTGACCCCGAGCCCGGTGCAGTTTGTCAGCTGACAAATTATTGTTATGGACACTGTGTAAATAACCATTAACAGGCTGATGTTAGGCACAGACAAACACGCTGCTCGCACAACAGCTCAGCACGGCACTCATGCAGAGCTTGTGTTGCGTTCAGGTGTTGTCACGTAAATAACAACTTCCAACACTTAAATACCGGTAGGTCATAACACAAAACAGCAGCATGTCAAGTGACTTTTTACTTTATTATATTCAATAAAATTGTATGCTCCTAAATCTTGAGACACCTCATATGTAAGCTAGACAGACATTTCACCTGCTCATACTGTGCACACATGTACTGTATGTACTTAGTCCTAAAGAGCCCTTCTGGTGCCAGTAGATACACTGAAAAATCCCAGCAGGCTGTGCTTTGCAAGCATACAAAAAAGTTTCACGCATGTGAAAATTATTTTTCATGCGTGTGCTTCACCTCCGCTGCTACAACTCCATCCTAGGGGAAACACTGCTGTGTGCGTTTTGTGCAACAGGTGGATGTGGTAGTCTACTGGTAGAGTAGAGAGAGAGCTAAGTAGCGTTGAAGTAGAGTAGAGCAGGGCAGAGAGATGGAAGCAAAATATCTTAAACCCGGTGTTAATACAGCAGAACTGGAGAGAGGGGTGAAAAATAAATAGAGGTGGGCATGGCTCAAGTAGGGCGCAAAATTATAGACGAGAACGATTGACAAATTTTTCACTTTAAGCCCTTTTTGTGTAGGAATTAAGCTACAATACATGACATATGTTGTTTTAATTAATAAATACAGCGTGAATAAAGATTATATAACATAAAATAACTGCAGTCTTTGTTATTTGATAGCCACTTAAATTAAACAATTTTTATAGGGCAAGTAAAAACTGACTTAGGGCAAGTAGATCTGTGACCAACTTGCCCGACCGGGCAAGTGAAAAAAAACCTTAGCGTTGAACCCTGGCCAGCTTCAAACATTCGTGAGTAATCCTTTAACTTTTCCCATCAAAAAACGCATGACATGACATGACATGACTTGTCACCACTCATCGCGATTTTGGACTTTGTGTGTTTAGGCTGCTCTGGTGTGAAATACATAATAAATAAAAGAAAAAGGATGTTATTTTGGAAAAGTCGAGAGCTTCCTGAATCTGGCAATACCAAACATCACATGGTTTGATGATGCAGTGTGCCTGGGAGATACATTTAACAGAGAAGGGGGGGAGCGAGGACGTCGGCGTCCTGGCGGAGTTAGAGAGGTTAAGATTTAGTTCGCACAAAGTTGACAGTGGTCATGACCTCAAACGTGACACACCAGTGAACAAAAGAGAAAAGCATATTGTCGACTGCATATTGTGGCCGACTGCTAATGTAAATGGAGTCTATCGCCAATTTTTAATGGGATTTCCTGCATTTTAAAAACCTGAGTACACGTGCTAATTTTGTAAAGGTGCTTGCCAAGCTGCAGCAATTAACAAAACTGTCTTTAGCAAGACTTTTTTCTGTCTTTTTTAGCCACCAAACATGGGTGTTTATTAGCAACCTGTCTGTGTTTGCCATCTGAGAATGACACAGTGACGGAGACACAGTGATGGACTGCAGAGACACAGTGATGGAGACAGAGACACAGTGATGGAGGAGGATGTCTAACATGCAGCAGATGTTGGATTTTAAATGCAGCTGAAACTGAGCAGAGATTTTTTTCCTGGAAGCTGAAACTAACTTCAGGTTTGTAGCCATCAATATTAAAGGCAGGTGGAGAAACTAAATGCCTGCAGCAGATCCTCCGGACAAATAAATAAAGCATGGACCTGAGTGGGTTTTAGTGGAACAGCAGAGGAGCCAAGAGTTTAGAAGGACCATCACATGTCCACAGAGCTGAGAGCGGCTGTACGTCAGCCAGGAAATGAAAAACTGACAAAAAGTTAGAAATAGTTAAATAAAAATAATGAATAAAAGATGTGTCAAACATCTATAAAGTAGGTACCCTGGGCGTGTTGGTTGTTGGCATTCTGGGACGCCGTGTAAACTTCAGCCTGTTACATGCATTGTCTGTTTTCACAGGAAATGTACAGTTTGCATACAGTCTCTTTCAAAATAAAAGCACTACGTCGGTACAACAGATTGTTTTTCTGATGCTGCCAGGTGCCATTACACAATAATGCCAACCAGCTGCATACCACGGCAACATGAAAGGACAGGAAGGAAGTAACTGACCAAACGCCAGTTCTCCACAACTTTGGCATCAGAATGCATTGGCTAAGCTATTACAATTGATCTATCGCTAAGTCCCACCCTCAAACGCGATGAGCCAATCACAGTGCATATAGCCATTCCCATACACTCGGACATTCTCTGCCTGGACGTCCATTGAAATGCATTACAGAAAGTCAGTTTTGTTTGGTTTTATGAGCTTTTTCAGAGATTTGAAGTTTAAAAATGGTCAAACAGTGTGCATGGGGTACATGCAACTCTGACACAAGGTATCCTGAGAGGCTGGGCGACCAGGTGTATTTTTTACACTTTAAACCACATCTCAACCGAGAAAAGTGTCTCCTTTGGATAAAGTTGTGTGGTAACGTTAGACCACAACATCAACTCAACGTGAATAAGATTAACAATGATGTCTACATCTGTTCTAAGGTAAGTCAACATTGTGTTTGAGGCAACATATTGTCACTTTGCTGGAAAGAAATATAAAGTTATCTTTAACATCTCTAGCTAACATTAGCTAAAGTTAGCCTAATGTTAGCTCCTAGCTGCCTTGTTCATCATGTCACCTTGTTTGCTGGGAGTTCGGCAACGAGATGCGGTTCACAAGCGTACACTGTGACCTGTAAATTTTGGCTTGTAAGCTTTTCATCGACCTTCTCAACAATAAAATGATGAATATATCCCTCCAATGCGTAGTTTAGGCCCTTTTGGTTACTTCTCAATGACATCTGATCGTTATGTCCCCAAAAATCAACAATTGCCTCCTGCGAAATGCCGTGTACTGTGACACCTGCCAAAGCGCCGGTCACTGAATGTTGATACTTTGTCCAAGTGAGTGGAGGGGAGCGTGGTTAGCCATAGGTCAATTGAGCCTTTTTAATTTTTCCAAAATCTTTTTGGTTATGACTAATTGACAAAAAGAAAAAAAACAAGTCTTAGTTCTCGCCCCTGTTTCGGTCTCAAGATGTGTCTAAACAATCTCAACATAAAGTCAGTATTGTAGCTCATCTGGGGCGTTCAATCATTTCACGTGATCTTCATCAGCAGACAGTTTTCACGTTTGAATTTTAATTTTCATTAATTCATTATTTTTAATTCATATTTTTCTTTAAATTTTCTACTTATATACTTTTTTAGAGATTTTTTTTTCCTGTTTTGGGGGAATAAAATAAAAAGGAAAAGAAAACACTGAAAATAATGATGAAATAGATTCGTTGTTTCTTCACAGCAGTTTCAGTCTTGACCAGCTGAGTCACTAGAAAAAAATGTTAGCATTATTAGTTTCTGCAAACCACGCATATATTGTATTTGTATATTGTTATGTAGCGTATAAGCTGAAACTTTACATTTTAACAATGCTGTGGTTAATGTGTGGTTGTGTTTGGGCACAAAAACCATTTGGTTATAGGTTCATACAAAGAAAAATGAAATGGAAAATTCTGCAGTTTAATATGAATAAGGAGTTAATCCATTTTGTCAGATGTTTGAATGCTGTCAACTTGTTAAACACCTTGAATGACAACTTGTGACCAAAGTTAAACACGCCTTTACTTCAGAGAAGTTGCAGCACACAACAATAACTTGACAGTTAAGTCAATGTGTTGCTGCTGACTCGCCACTTCAGCCGCCCCTCCACTGTTATTTTGAGTGACAGCTGATTGACAGGTCCAGTAAAACACAATAAGTGCGCGCACAGGAGTCTGACAGAAGAATACATAAAGACCATCATCATCTGTGAGGTTTGACTGCTGAATCAATCACACTGAGGTCATTACAGGCCTCCACGTTAAAGCCAATAAGAGCCGCAGGGTCGTCACAACAGAAAAGTACTCTGCTTCACCTCACAGGAGGTCTGAAGAAGGAAAAAGTAAAAACCAGCTGACAATGAAAAGTGAAAAAGATGGAGACAGGGGGGCAGTTGATTTTATGTAAGAGTCAGAGTTTTGGTGTTCAGGGCGTCACTAAATAATTGCTACTGATGAATTTCACCTCCAGCAGTCAGGGCTCAACTCCCCATACTGGGGACACTGTTTAATAATTCATTCATTCATTCATTCATTCATTCATTCATTCATTCTCCGTAACCACTCATCCTGTTGAAAGATAAGCTTGAGGCAGGTAAAGTTACTGTGGTTTGGGTCAGGAACAGAAACATGGTGATGATGTAAAATGACTTCACATTGGACGTGTTCGCAGCCTTCAAAAATACAATGGTTATGAACAAATTACTGACTCATGATAACTCGGGATATGTATGAATTTTGGTGCATACAGAAATGTGCGAACTGTGCATGAGAACAGCCTGACTGCACCACAGACACAGCCCTGATATGCGTCTCCATCGAGCAGTCACAGAGCAACATGATGATTCATCAGGAGTCAAGGTCTCTCCTTTTTAGCTCCATATTTGGTCTCCACCAGCTCCTGAGGGACATATCTATGTCTTTAGCTGCTAAACGCTCCTCTCTGTTCAGCAGCTGGTGTCTGACTGTGTCTGTCTGCTGTCTGCTGCTGAGCAGGAAGTGTACGCTGGATTTATCAGAGCTTGTTGCTCCCAGTTTTAAAGTCTCCTGCTCTAAAGCTTTAGAGTTGGAGAGTTTGTGTTTGTTACTGACATCACATTTTTACTCTCGTACATGTATGCGTGGATTATGAGACAATGAACCCCTGAGCACAACAATGCAAAGGGCCCCGACACGCCTTCTATAGGAGCAAGACACAGACTTTGTGGTGTTTTTGTGTCTTTTTTTGTAGCCGTTCAGGCCTCTGACGTAAATTTGTGTCTTTTTGTGGTCATCGTTTGGGTCTCCATGAGTTAATTCTGTGTTTCCTTTTGTTGTGTTGTGTCTTTTTTGTCGTCATCTTGGGTCTCCATGAGGTCATTTTGTCTCTTTTGGTCGTTTTGAGTCTCCTTGAAGTAGTTTTAAGTCTCTCTATAGTATTTTTTTTGTCTTTTTGCAGCTGTTCTGTGTCTTTTTTGTAGTCGTCTGAGTCTCTGAGATAATGTGTGTTTTTCATTGTTTAGTGTATTTTTGTAGTCCTTTTGAGTCTCCTTGAGGTAATTGACCTATGGCTAAGCCACGCCCCCCTCCACTCACTCGGACAAACTATCAACATTCAGTGACCGGCGCTATGGCAGGTGTCACAGTACACGGCATTTCACAGTGGGGAATTGATTGATTTTTTGGAGACATAACAATCAGATGTCATTGAGAAGTAACCAAAAGGGCCTAAACTACGCATTGGAGGGATATATTCATCATTTTATTGTTGAGAAGCTCGATGAAAAGCTTAAATTACAAGCCAAAATTTACAGGTCACAGTGTACGCTTGTGAACCGCATCTCGTTGCCGTCACCATCAAAGACAACAAGTTAAAGTGCCACTGAAGTTAAGGTTTTTGGCTCAGAATATGAGAAAAGGATAACGGCCTTTTTACCATCTTTACCAAGAGTGTCTCTCCGTTAGTTTAGTGCTACAGTATTTACACTCAATCATTCAGCATAATGTTTGCCAACCTTTGTTATCTCTGCCATTACAGATAAGTTAATGAAGCTAAGCTCCAGAAGTTAACGTTAGCTTAACTAGAGCCCTTTGGACAACAGCTAACAATGATGTACAATCACCAAAGTACAAAACTAGAACAAAATAGGCTAATGAACTCCCAGCAAACAAGGTGACATGATGAACAACACAGCTAGGAGCTAACGTTAGGCTAACTTTAGCTAACGTTAGCTAGAGATGTTAAAGATAACTTTATATTTCTTTCCAGCAAAGTGACAATATGTTGCCTCAAACACGATGTTGTCTTACCTTAGAACAGATGTAGACATCATTGTTAATCTTATTCACGTTGAGTTGATGTTGTGGTCTAACGTTACCACACAACTTTATCCAAAGGAGACACTTTTCTCAGTTGAGATGTGGTTTAAAGTGTAAAAAATACACCTGGTCGCCCAGCCTCTCAGGATACCTTGTGTCAGAGTTGCATGTACCCCATGCACACTGTTTGACCATTTTTAAACTTCAAATCTCAGAAAAAGCTCATAAAACCGAACAAAACTGACTTTCTGTAATGCATTTCAATGGACGTCCAGGCAGAGAATGTCCGAGTGTATGGAAATTGCTATACACACTGTGATTGGCTCATCGCGTTTGAGGGCGGGACTTAGCCATAGGTCAATTGTGTTTCTTTGAGGTAGTTTTGTGTCTCTTTTGGTCGTTATGTTTTGTTTATTTTGGTGACACTGTGGTAATTATTATCATTATTATTAGTAGTATTATTAGGTTATTTTGAGGTAATTTTGTGTCTTTTTTTTGTTTTGAATATTCTTTGTTGTCACTTTGTCACTCCTTGTGGTTGTTATGTGTCTCTTTGTATTTTTTTTCCTAATTTGTAGTAGTTTGGTGTCTCTTGGTGGCTGTTTTGCCTGTTTCTCAAGTTTGTTCTGTCTCTCTGTGGTCATGTTGAGTCTCCTGGTTGCTACAGGTTAATTTGACATCTTAAATTTTGCAAGTGAAGGCCAGGGGACCTCTTACATTTAGGCCCCTGTGCCTGTGCCTGGTAGGCCCAGTCAGTGATCCATCCATGAACACACAGAATAAAAATCATCAATATACAGTTAAAAAAAAAAAAAAAAAATCAATTTTAAAATCAACTGTCAAATTCCCAAACCACTCCCAAACTTAAAAATGGCCTAGAATGGAAGTTTCACTCTACTAACTCAGTATTCATTTATATATCTTTTCAGCTGTTTAAAAGTATTCAGAGCTTCTCCCTGCTTTGCTTTTTAGATTGTTTTTTTTCCAAGTTAAATACACTCGCTCTTGTATTCAGGACATAAGAGTCCTTAACCTGCTAAAAATAGCTGGTAAAATCATTTGGACATGGACCTTGTAAAGAGTCATTTTCAGTTAAGCAAAGTCATATTTTTGGCCTGTGTGTGAGGACAAACATTTGCTTTATGTATAGTTTACTCTTCAATCCATGACTTTAGTTTCCGTTAGCTTGTTGTTTCTGAGCACAGCAGTAGTTGAATCATTCGGAGTGACAGCTGACTGACAGTTGAAGGATTCAACTAAATGATTGCACAAGCAGGCTGGTGACAGGGACTGCCTTAAACCTATTGTCAGTGTCTGTGTGGTTTGGCAGTGGAGGTGATGCAGAGTTCAGGACGCTAAGCTGGCAGGCGGCCACGACTCGGGCAGCGACTGAGTTACAGCAGCCGGCGCTCTGCAGTCACCCCCGGGAGCCAACAGGAGGACCTTCAGAAGTTATCAAAGTTGTAAACAATATTTTAGTCTGCAAACGTTTTTTTTATAACATGGACAATATACAGTCCACTTAAAGAAAGTTTAAATAGTCTGATCACGACATCCACTCACACCTGCATTAACAGGTGTTGCTCCCGGTTTATGTGGAGCTTAGAAGTGACCGACAGATGAAAGTGTTTTTTGTAGTGGGCAGTTTCAGTTATTTTGGGGCGACAGAGGTCAGTCAGCTCTCAGAGAAAAGTAAAAGTTTGAGTGAGAGATAACTCGTCACTTTATCAAACACTCTGCTGGCTCAGACGTTTCCTTCAGAGGATTCAAGTCCCCTTATAAACTAAAATCTCTTCAATCTGCACCAAGTCGCTCGCTGACTGATGACACTGCAGATCAGTGTGGACTCCTCGCTGGCTGCAGACGCTTCTCTCTCCTCTGGGATGTAAGACACGAGCTCAACAGGCCTTGTCACCTGCCAGCTTATATCACCTTCATCATTGCTGCCATCGTCCATGTCCTCTGCTGATGGAGGCAAACAAACCTCCATCTGCAGGGAGAAGACGGGTCTACTACAACCTGCAGAGCCTTTATTCACCCACCAACAGCAACAAGTGTCCTTTTATGTTTGAACCTATCAAATATTAATTATTTATTATCTATTCAGTTTTTTTTTCTAGATTGTAGCTGAAATCAAATTGATGCTCTGCCCTAAGACTAGAAAGGGGCAATTTATCATTATCATCTCCCAAATCAGCCACATAAGACACCTTTAAAACTATCAGATCCACAGGATTTATAGACATACAAAATATAAAAAAGACCATAAAATCTCAAGCTGAGAGGCAGCAGATCCAGCAGCTCTCACACCAGAACCTTCTCTGCTCTGCTGCTGGCATGGGAGCTTTTAAACACCACCTTCCCACACCAGGTGCACCTCACTGAGCAATGCACCTCGTTAGGTAACACAGCACACCTGGGCAGAGCTACAGGAACACATCCAGCTGAACAATCTGATACGTCCTGTTGACTATGAGCAAAAACATTTAAGTTGCCTGATACAACAGCACGACAAAAATGTGCTGTTTCCAGGAAGTGTAAATGAAAAAGGAAAGCATCTGCACATTTGTGTCCTTGCAGAGACTCTCATCAGTGTGGCAAACACACAGAGGGAGGAGGACTCATCAGTGAACACACCTGAGCTGATAGGTAACAATATTCATAGGGCTCTAAATACTTGAAAACATAACAGTGAATTACAATTGGAGTTGAATTTATTTATTTTGAATGCACAGATATAACGCTGGGTGAAAACTCTGTTTCAAGCATTTTTCAAAGCAAAGTTACAAAATGAATAAACCAGGATTTAAAACAATGCAAGATTTAGGCAAAAAATAATAATAAATAATAATATTATTATAATAATAATAAAAATCTGCCAGTTTTCAGAAAAAACAAAAGGAAAAAAGAACTCAAATTATAAGATTAAGATCAGCATTGAAACAAATGAGCAATGTCGGCAATCATCTGCCCTGAAGATCAATGTGATAATCTTAGGATAATAATTGTAAGAATGCACAACGTTCTTTTTCAGTAACTATCAGCAGGAACATGTGAGTTACATCTGTGCACGACATTAAGAAAGTTGCTCAAAGTGTGGCCTGTGGGCCAATGGTGGTCTTCAGAAACATTTTGTGTGGCCCCCAAACATGACATTAAAAGCATGCTTTTTATGTTATTCATCCACAGCTTATTTCAGTGCTTTTACTTGTAGTATCTTACTTGTAATGCGCTGCTCAGCTACTGGGTCAAACTGTGCTCCTTTTACCAAATGTCAGACAGGTTACAACTTGCAGAAGGTCACCTGCTTGGCACCTTGTGGCACCTTGTGAGTGTTTTGTGAATTACTTTCAGTCATCATTGCTAGTGCTGTCAGCTACAAAAGCTACTAGCAATGGTTGCGGTTACATGATGGCTTTTCATTCAGAATGAAATAAATCTGAATGAAATCATTCAGAATTAAAGTTTTTCCAGGTAGTTTACATGGGAAATATTCATTCCCAATGAGGGTTTACACGGGAGATCAGTTTAATCGCCTTTTAATCGCCTTTATTCAGGTCTGCACAAGGTTTGGTTCAGGGAAGGTTTCTGATTGGATAGGGGGCCGGACGTTTACCGGAAGACATTCTCGGAACCCATCGGCTGTATTCGGCGTCTGACTTCCGGCAGACAGTGATACAGCCTCTGGGGGCAGACCCCAGATTTTTTGGCATTCCAATTTGATTTGGGTGGAGGAGGCGAATTTCCGTTTCCGACTTCTGTTTATATATAAGTAAATATGCTGAACCATTGCAATGGATTCAGAGTTTGCAGTGACGCCAATTATGTTCCGCCTCGTTAGTTCACTGCACGGACCGTCTAACCTGGCAACAACTGCAACCGGCTCAAATGTGATTGGTCAGTATCACGCGGACTACAAACAGCCTACAACCAGAAACCAGGGCTCTTCCGCTCTTCTTCCGGAGGCAACATCTCCGGGGTTTGCCTACAGACTCTACATTCACTGAATGTAGAGTCTGTATATAGAGACTAACTGGAAGAAAACACTGTAGTCCTTGTTCCGGATAACAAGATGCTTGACGCCGCTGTTCTTAGTGGCTCTTTCGGGCTTGTTTTGCTTATATTCTTGAAGCAGCAGTACGACAACAACCTTGTTCTGCTAATGCTTCGTCTGTTGAGGAGGAGAAGAGAGGTAGAAGGTCAAAGAAGGGAGATAGAAGACCGTGCTGTGGCGAATGGAAACCGGTGAGTGCAACGAGTCCGACTGCTCTATCTCAGCCCGTTGCTATGCGCGCTATATACGTCATCGCGCCAGAAGGGCAAGGAAACGAGCATGCACAGAAAGACCTGAATGAACTTAAAGAAAAATGAGTATATACAAGTGCGAGAAATTCTTTCATTCGGAATTAGAAACGGAATATTCCAGCCCCTTACATCGGATTGAATTTTCAATTGCATTGGCCATTTTCATTCTGAATTAGGTGTTTACAGGATCACTTTTAATAGGAATGAACGTTCATTCTGAATGAAAAGGGAAATAAACTGTCCATGTAAACGCACTCACTGTCAGTGGAAACTCAACCCGGTCGTCGAGTTGGCTAAACTTGAGGAGAAATTTGCGGTGATGGGAGGTAATCACACTGCGGACAGCCTGAAAAGATGAGGATACTGTGAGGACAGTTTTGAGGGCATGTCCATCAGGACTGAGTTTTATAGCAGCTAATGACGGAGTGGCAAACAAGTGGACTTGACGTTATGAGTAGCCGAGGGGACATGAGTGGATTTAGCAAACAGACGACTGGATGTCTGACACCATTCAAAAGGAAATACTGGATTTTTTGGCACATGCAGTCCAGAGAGAAAATCTGTCCGAGCCAAAGAAGCACACATTCTTTGGACCAACAGAAAAACTGATGTAAAACATAGGAGAAATGTTCAGATTGTAGGTTTCTGCAAACCATGGACAACATTTGTAGCTTATTATGTAGCAAACTTTACGTTTCAAATTTGTGATTCTGTTTGGAAAAAAATGAATAAACAAATAAAAAAACAGCTTGACATGCCACTGATGTTTTAAAAATAAATAAATAAACGGTCTTCTTGCAAACTGCAGCTGGCAGCCGTCTCACCTGAGTGTGTGCGCATATGCAACCAAAGCAAACAGAAATGCACTGCAGACAGAAACACAACTGAAATATGATTTTCAATGTGCAAATACAATAATAAATACAAAGAAAAACAAATCCAGCTCCATGGATGACCTGAGACAGTTGAGGATTTGTGTGTTTCATTTTTCATCACGCATTTTCTGCAACGACAACAATAAAGCTGAGTTATGAGCTGGTGAAAGTCATGACCCGGGACTGAAACAGAAAACACTCCCTCACCAGCTGAATGGACTGTCCTCAGAGACTCTGATATTACATCTTTGTCTCCTCCTGTCCCTTCGGTGTCCTTCAATATGAAAACATCAACGCTGTGACAGTTTACTGACATCATCCTGCTGCAGGTGAATACATCACCTTTAATAAGTGTCTGCATCGTCTTAACTAACACTGCAGATCCTCCATCATCAGTCTGCTGAGGGCGATTCAGCAACGACTCTAAGGTCCTGACATTAACACGTTGCATAAATGACATAAACTGCACATTTTTAAAGGACTAACCTTTTCCTTAAAGCTGCACTGGGAGAAATTTCCATCTATTAGGTTGAATTTAACACTTCAGCTTCAGTGTAAATCATTAGAAGAAGCTGCGCCGACACTGCGAGCTGTGAGGTGAAGTGTCCTGAAGGCAGAGCTGCGGCTCAAATATGTTTATTGTTCAGTTTGTGGCATGAACAGGGCTTTTAGTTTGCAGCCGCATTTCCAATTATGCTTCAAGTTGTTTGCCTGTTTTTATGTTTTACAGCAGATTGAAAACATGTTGCAGCTCATTTCTGAACAATATGGCAACAGATAATTGGTGACTGTACTTTTCTCTTTTTAATGAACATTCTGTCACTTCTGTTTCTGAATACTGAATATTACCAGAGGGAAACTCTGTGTCCAAAACTGACACCACCTTCTCTCTGCACAGTGTGAGTTATAGCCTCATCTTTATAGCACGCTGTTCACCTCAGTACACAGTGAACTAACTGGCTGAGTGGTACACAGTGTCTCACATCAGCCTCTCAGCCTCGATACAGACGGTAGAGTACACATTAATATGTGCGTTTGTATTGTATTGTATGAGATAATTCAGGGAACAACAGCTTACAAAAGTGATATCAAAAAAACTCGTCTCAGCTCACAACTTCCTGTTTGTCTGCTTCTGATATACAAACAATGACAGGAGTTCATGTTTATTCATGAAAACACAACAGAAAAAAAAACAGTGTACAGAAGGAAGCTGTGTGTGTGTGTGCGTGTGTGTGTGTGTGTGTGTGTGTGTGTGTGTGCGCGCGCACAATGAAACAGCAGAGCGCCGTGACGTCTTTCAGATTCATGTCCGTGAATGAAATTGGGAGTTTTTCATTTCCTCTGGAGCTTATTGCACATTTAAAAGAACAAACTGTGCGTGCACCGTGTGTGTGTGTGTGTGTGTGTGTGTGTGTGTGTTGCCACCAAGATGAGTAGATACTGCAATATAAGCACCAGGCCCACCATCAGGGGGGTCAAAGGGTGTAGACAACTACGGCCCAAGACCAAGGGGGGCGGTCCATGTAAAGGTCTATGGTTGACCCTTAAATGGGATCGAGCCTGACTTAAATCACTGACAACACAAGTTAAATGTATTTACATGATAAATTAATGTATGTTAGACATTGAAACACGTTTCATCATGCCATCTGATGCTCCCACCCCCTGCTGGAATTATGAAGTGTTGCAGTCCATCTGTTAGCGAGTGTCAGACGTGTGATGAACTGCAGCCTAATGAGCAGAGTCAGAATGCATCACACAAGGAGCAGGTATAACAGGCGAGGCTGAAGGTGAGGAGTGAGGCAGACATTGGTGTATTTAAATCATTCTGCATACTAGGGTCCACAAACGACGAATGAAAAGAAAAACGTTAAAAAAAAGAACAATTATTTTGCCTTTTTTTTTTTTGACGAGCCCATGGGGAGCCACTGTAGAGAGGATAAAGAGCCACGTGTCTCAGGAGCCGCAGGTTGCCGACCCCTGCCCTACATGGTTGTGGAATGACATAAATTGGACATGACTGAAAAGCAGAGACTTGACAGACAGATGCTCTTTATGCTATTTCAGTTCTTCACACAGTCTGATCAATATTTGATCAATGTAGTCCTCGAGAGTGAATGAATAAATGATGAAAAAAAAATCTGTTCACTAATGATCTATTTGATCTGTGATTTAATACCTTGCAGGAATTTCCTCAGTGTTTGATTTTACGTTACTCTAATCATTCATTGGAAGGCAAGTTTTCAGCTCAGGACACACGTGACAATACAAAGTTGCATTTTGAGTATTGATGCGAGCATCAGTCGGATCATTGAAAAGAACAAGTGGGTGAGTGTCTCTCCTCATCGTTCAAGAAACTTTCTGTAACAATGGTCAGCTTGTTGTTGTTGAGTCGAGGCACGAGGAGACACTCTGTGCTTCTCTGCAGCTATTGTGTGGATGCACTCTGCGCTCACCTTGAGAGAGGACGCAAACACAAACACAAAGAGGGCTTTCGTGTTCACTTACAATCTGGTCCTGGATCAGTAAAAAACACATGCAAATGCACAGGATCAGACTGCAGATCAGATCAGCTGCTCTGTGGCTGCTGGATGTGCACAGGCACCGTTTCTGACACCTTCTCACATCACTTTAATAACAGTAGAAATGCGTCATTGCTTTCAAGTGGCCCATTGGTCAGGCGATAGGTTTTGTTTTAACACCAGGGGGACACATATGAAAGAAGAAGATGTGCTTTATTAATCCACACACAGACCGGAATACACACACATGCACAAACAGGACCTGTACATGCCCACGAACACAAGGGCACCATGATGGTGCCTGGGAGGCCAACTGGCACCTCCTCAGCTACCAGTCCATACAAGGACTTGAGCCGGTGAACCCTCTGCTTCCTAAGCCAAGTCCTTATGCACTGAGCTACTGCAGCCCCCCACTGGGATTTGGGGTTCGTCTGCCAGAAAAATTTTTGCTTTTTCTGCATCAGTTTATGGTGTGAATTTTATCCAACATTAAAGTCCCCCCCCCCCCCCCCAAAAAAAAAAAAAATCTACGACCTCATTGTCTCCCCAATAATTACTCTTTGAGTTAGCTGCTAACTGCTGTCAGCTGCTTTGTACATTTCCCAGCTGTGGGTCACATACATGACACATTAAACCGTCACACCAGTCCCATCCTGACAGCTCACACTTTTCACACAGACATAGATTCAGCCTTCATCTGCAATGTAAAAATTAGTAGAGCAACACAGTGGCATTGTTTCAGGAGATTCACCAGGGATTGTTGCAACATGCACGACAAGGTCCGACACAGAGGAAGAAACCTCCTGCACCGACTCTCATTACCTTCTTACAGTATTAGTGATGTTAGCGCTGTTAGAAAGGCTACTGAAAAGAAGCCTGTGTGTCTGCCTCATGACCCTCACCTGGAGAGTCGACACTGAGGGGAGTTCAAACTCTTGTTATCCTTCAAAGCTGCTTTAGGCCATCACGTCTGGATATTTCTCTGTCACATGAATGAATCATGAGGACAGATAACATGCGCAGCTGGCAGAGTGATTAAAAACAACATATTGTCTCATTTGTCTGTTTGAAGATGAGTCGTGTCTCCACAAAAACTTTAAAGGCGTTGAACGTGACAGAGCTGCAGCTCTTCAGTATCCACAGAAGTTCTTTGATCTGTGAGGATAAACGTTCTAATCAACACTTCAATGCAACGTCTGCGGCGTGAAGAGCAGCAGGTGATGAGCTGAGGTGACAGTAACAGGCTCTTAAATAAACAGAGTGCTTTTTCATTCATAGAGTAAAGAAAATCTGGGGATAGAGGAAGATTAAAGACTGGCCGAAGGGAATGTCATCAGTTCTGCAAGTATGTGTTCATAAACTAAAGTACTGTACACATTCAAGTGTTGACCTGATGATGGCGCTGGATGAAAAGTCAGAGTCACCAAAGTTATTGACGGGAATGTCCGAAACCACATTTCATCTCTGTCTATCCGATAACCTGTGTAGTTACCCAACATATCCTTATAGAACGGTTGGTATGGTATCCTACCAAAATGCTCACACTACAGTTTGTATGATATTCTATGAATTAGCGCCCTACGAATGATGTTACATCTTTAACATAAAGTTACGTGATAAATCTAACTTTGCGTAGGTTAGGTTTAGGAAAAGAAACATGGTGAGGACGTACCTTAAAGAGTCAAAGTTCAAGTGGTTCTTGACATGTGCCTCCTGGGAAAAGTCTTGGGGGAAAGTCCATGGTTTTTTGACCCATCCATCACCCCAGCCTGTCTCCCTACAGACCACTTAGGAACACTTCCTGTTAGCACATTGGTCACTTGATCCCAGCCTTACAAAATACGTGGTTCACTAACAAGGACCAAGACAATGGAGTTATAGATTGCAGTCAGTTTATTATGTATAATGAATGATGGTGATGAAGGTTGAGAGATGGAGGGATGAGTCAAGGGAAGTAGGGATGAGAATCGAGAGATGTGGGATGAAGGGATGATGGGATGTAGAGACTGATGGAAGAATTAGGGTTGTGGACGAGTGGAGGGTAGAATCGATGACGGTTCGATGTCGGTTGAAGGGAGGAGAGTGCGATGGAACCAGGGCAGTCGAGACGGAGTGGGGGAGTCATCTCTTTGCTCGCTGTACAAAAGGTAGAGCCCCCTGGTGGTTCCTGCTTTCTGTGGTGAGAGAGAAAAGGGAGAGATAATGGCAAAACAAAAGAGAAACAAAGATTTGGGGTTTTGGGGGGAGGGATGTGAGAACGGAGTCAAAGGGGAGGGAAACGGATGAGGTGTGCTTAAATACTTTTGGTGAGGAAGTGGATGAGATTGAGGCGTGGTCTTTGTTCCCGAACTTAGTTATAAAACTTCATTTAAGCACATGAAATAGACATTTCCAGGTGTTCCTTTTTGTACATCCTCGTCCCAACTTGGGGGCTGTACCCAGACTACCTGGGTATGAACTAAACTTCCCATCCAGCTCCATCAATGGCTCAAATTTTCAGTTTGTCCAGTGGTGTGGTTTATGCAAAACTGATGACACTCCCATCAGCCTCAGCTTTACTTTTTTGTACTAATCAACAAAATGTGACCATGTGAACAAACTAAACAAAGATGGTGAACATGATTAACAATATTTCTGCTGAGCATGTCACCATTGTCATTGAGAACATTTTAATATCACTGACGTTGGCAGATTTTAGAGTCTTTGGATGTTTGGCCTGCTGATGCCAGAATAATTAGTAATCAGGTCTGGGGGACATAAAAGCCTGGATCACTTTTTACTTAATCTCCAGAGGAAAGAAATGAGCTGACCTTAGTTAAATGTCTCAGCTGGGCAAAGCAGGACTGCACTTTAGTCACCTTGGCATCAAACGACAGCGAAGACACCGAGGTTACAGGCCTTCTTTCTTTAAAAACCTAACCACATGCTTCTGTTGCACAAGGAAACAAACATGAATACGAGGTGTTTTACCAGCATTGTCGGTTTATTTTGAGAAGACTGACATCCCAGAATGTCAAAAACAGTTGCAGAGGATACCTCGTGTGTAACATGTAGAAGTGAAAGTCCCCTGACCATATGGTGATATTGGTGGAGTTGGGAGTGAGAATGCATTTGTTTTTCACATGGTCATATTTAGCGCACTATTACTGTTATACACAGTTTTTGCAAAATAAATGCACTTTAATCAATCTTTATATCGATCGCTTTCATTCTAGTATTCCTCTCCTGTGGAGTAATCAAAGCCATCAGGCTGAAGCTCCTTCATCATCGTCACTGCTCTTTCAAATTTCTGCAAGAACTCTGGCAACTGCGAACTTCTTCCTGGTGAATATGCAAGCCTCTACAGTATCAACTGAATGAATCCTGCAGTGTTTCTAAGGTGATGAGCAGGTCCTCAGTGGTTTCCTGAGTGTCCGTTGGTTATGCCGGAATGCCACTGGATGCGTGTCCATTGCAGAACGACTGCGCTGGTTATCTGCTGCGTGCTCCGCTGTCTGTCAACACCCACCGGCTGTGTTTGCGCGAATTCACGCATAATCACGTGATATAACAAGATGTAGTTTCTATAAACAGAACCACAAAACCAGAGGAGTAGTAGGAAGACATGTCGGTGCACCTCCATGATTAACATCTCCTCGTCCATGGTGTCAACGGGGTGAAATGACATCTGAAAACCTCTGACCTGTTGACTTCAGGCCTGCTCTGCCCATTATGATGTTTTCAAGGTGTAGTGCAGGGAAATATGATCCGCCGTGAACACTGTGTATTTTATTTTGAAAATTAACCGGATGTTTTATTTTGTTTATGTACACGACTTCCTGCAACACACGATCTGCTCCATGCTGAATTGCTGCGTTGTGCTCCGGCGTCCGGCAAAAATAGAAGTCCTGCGTATCTGTTGCGGAGGGCTCCGGACCGCCGCAGCTGTGACAGAGCCGGAATGCATCACAGCCGCAGCCGGTGGAAACACACACATTGACTAGAACTGAAACGTATCGGCTCCACTGCCGTTCCGGAGTGCAGATGCAACCCACACGCATCTGGTGGAATTTGGGGGTTAGTTTCATACAAAAATGTCAACAGACAAATGAATCCACCAGTTATGCACATTGAGAGGCAGATGATGTGTGACAAGCTCTCTTCTCTGCATCACGTACAATCTTGTGGGAGACATAGTAGAGAGTCTACAGATTCTGACAACATTTAAACCATATTTCTGTGTTTTCACAAAGATAAAAATTAAAACAGCGAACACAGCTGTCGGCGCATCACTTAACTTCAGAGTGTCTTGTAACAGAACACTGTAAAACACTGGCTCCATATGAGTCAGACACTTGTCTCAACAGCCACACACTGATCACTAAACAAAAGCTTTTAGTTCATTGTACATCACTTTTGTAATCACAGTATGTAACACTCCTCTTAGACTTAATCAGTGAGTCGTAAGGTGAATGCATCCCAGAACAAACAAAGCTTCCTGCTATTCTTTGTGTCTGAGCAGTGAGTAGACACTGAAGTAGGTGTTAATGTTGAGACGTGATACAGAACCACAGTGGTGATTGTATACCACTCACA